>NC_091224.1:7031185-7051693 GCF_040958095.1 Procambarus clarkii
TGACAATATCAGCCCGTCCTCATAAACACCCTTAGTCCATTCCATGCACCCGCCAAACCCGCTGTTTGTGAATGAAAAACGATTAACACACGACTCACAACTGTTGACGTTCGAACATTTTCGGAAGAAGTGCTTCACTGAAGAATTTTGTTCGAACCACAACGTTCTAAATGCTTCACGCACGTACTACAAATACAAATAATCGCCAACAGAACCTAAACACCTCACCTAACCCATTTCTATATATGCTAATATAATAATAATATTAATTTATAATGGAGAAAAGTTCAGTTTTGAATGAACTGAATGTTAAAATTGATGAATGAGTCTTTGGAGTGGACAGCTGGATGGAATGTTCTTGAGTCGAGGACGGGTTGAATATAATGTGCTTCACTATATTTTTGTTGTAACAATGCTGTGCCTTTTAACTATGGTAATGGTGAGTCTTACGTTTGAAGCACTGCGGTGTTTCTTGTTTATAACATTGCTTTGTATTTTGTTTATTCTGAGTCTTTTGTTTGTAGCAACTGAATGTCTTTTTTATTTGTTGCAATGCTGTGCCTTTTCTTTACACCAATGCGTCTTCTTTTGGTTACATAAATGCAGAACCTTTTGTTTGCATGTCAGTGCTGAGTTTGTATCAATGAAGAGTCGTATCTTTGTATTATTCGGTCTTTTTGAAAGCACTGACTTCTTTTATTTGTTGTAATGGAGTCTCTTTTGCAACAAAGGTTGTGTCTTTAATTTAATTTAAGTTTTGGCCAGAGAGGCGAGTTTATTGTGTCCACTCATCCTGTGAGTGGACACAACGCCATAGCATCATGTACAACACTCCCCATAGGAAGAAAACCCTCTGGGTTGTTCATCCTGTCACTTGCACCCAGACACAGCTGGGACTTGCTTAACTGTCTCAAGTGAACAGTTATTCAAATAAGATTAACGTTTATAAACCCATAAAATTTTGCGTTATCTTGCGGGTGCAAAATGGGAGAATCTTTTAAGAACAGTCTCTATGTTGATAAAACCACACACTAGAAATTGAAGAGACGACGACGTTTCGGACCGTCTTGGGCCTTACTTAATGCCCGTGCCTCCCTCGTCTCATGACAATCGATTTGATAATTGTCCAGGACGGACCGAAACGTCGTCGTCTCTTCAATATTTAGTGTGTGGTTTGGTCAACAATTTTCAGCCACGTTATTGTGACTCATCATCTGTATATGGATGCCACACGTAAGCGTCTCTGTTTAATTTCTTCGATTCTCTTCCTTCCTCTAATTTAACAGATTTTTAGAGCCTTCGAGTCTTCCCTTCTTACCGCCAAACGTCGAAAGAACCAACTCCGTTTTCTTAAAGACTCTCATGCGGAGCAAGTTTTCCCTCTTTCCTTATCTCACTTTCTCCAAATTTAACACTTCGGAATCTCCTTTTCCTGAACATGCCCGCCTTCTTCAAAACTTATTCACTCCACCTCCTTGTAAGTTGACGATGCTTTTCTAACAGTACGGCAACATTAACGCTTTCTGTCTTCTTCTCTTCCAATAACCTTTTTCCCATCGCATTTGGCACCGCTCACCTCTAATCTTCCCACCACTCCTCCACACTACATAACAAACTTCAGCGTCGGATTTCCAACAGTCCTTGGGCTAAATACTCTCTCTCTCTGACTGTGTTACCAACCTTTCATCTTCTCCTCTCTCTAAGCACCAGCAGGAACTTCTCGGAATTGGTCTCACTTTTACAACTTCCCCCTGGCCCGTGCTGTGGCACTGACCACCTTAGTTCCTTTGATAAGTTTCTCAGGTGTAAACTCCAGTGCTCTTTCGGACCTCTCTGCCTTCAGAGGGGCCCTTATCCCCGTTCTTGACAGCTTGTTTTCTAAAAATATTACCACCTTCCTCGTCGCTTCCAGCTTGCGACGAGGAAGGTGGACCACAACCACAACCACAATCTGCCTCCCTGAAATCTAACAATTCTATTCTTATCCTTCTTTTCGACAGGCAATTCGGTGGTTGTCGTTGACCGTGTGGACTACCTTCAGAAAGCTGATGTCTTGTTCTCTGACTCCCGCACATATACCCCTCTGACTTCTAACCCTTTGGATCGTCTTAAACTTCCTTCAACCACAAACTAAGACAACTCTCCAGTCTTTGTCCTCCTGACTTCGAACTTATTAAACGTTTCGGAGTCATCTGCCCTTCTCTTCCTTATTTCAATGGTCTACCTAAGACTCATAAACCTTTTATTGCTCTTCGTCCTATTAATTTCTTCAAGGGGCTCTGTCGGCTATCCTCTTGCCTCCTGGCTAGCTAAAACTCTGACGCCTTACCTTGGCCCTTTTTCTCACTACCCATCTTCGTCACTCTCAGGATTTCAAAGAAAGACTGCACCTGCAGCCCTCCTGTAAGATGCTTAGTCTTGTTGTCGACTCTCTGTTCACTAATGTTCCTCTTGATTACGTTCTCTTTCCTTAGACAGAAGGCGACTGAGGGTCTTCTTCTGCTCCCGTTCCCGACTGACGTTTTCCTCGAACTCATCAGACTCTGTGATAACTCTTAACTCCTCCTCTTTCAACGGTAAATACTTCTCTCACACTTTTGGTGTCGCTATGGGTTCTCTCTTTTTTCCTGTTCTTGCCAATCGCTTCATGGAATACTTCGAAACGTTCTTCTTCCCACTATTGATACTCGTCCCTCTCTCTGGCTTCACTGTGATGATGACATTTTGCTTTATGGCCTCATAACCTTAGTCTTTTCCAGCCTTTCCTCTTCTCTCTTAACAGTTTAGCTCCTTCCATCAATTTCAAAGTTGAGTGGGAATCTAATGTCCTCCTTCCTTTTCTTGACGTTCTCATTCACAGTTCTATGTCAAGGTTCTCTTTCTCTGTCTACCACAGACCCATGCTAGTGGCATGTACATTACTTCTTTTCCTACTCTCCTTCTCCTCCTACTGTTAAGAAAAGTGTCCTCGTCTCTCTTCCTTCGCTCGCTACGCATAAATGGCCCTCAGTTATGTCATATTGACATAAAGTTCGCCTTTCGACAAACTAATACTTTTCGTAGTAATCTGGTTCACACTTCTCCTCCCCTGCTGGTGTCTACTCTATTTCCTATTCGTCTTGTCCTCTCCAATACCTGGAGAAAACTGGCCGTATAATTAATGACAAACTTCAGGAACACAAAACAAGCGTTAAGTCTGCAAATAATGTTCTCTTCTGTCATGTTAGGAACTCTAATCATCCTATTGATTGGTCTTTCTCTACAATAATCTTTCCTGCCTCTACTCTTCTCAGACGCCGTCTTATCATATAGGCTCTGATACACAACTCACCCAACATGAACCTTAGTCCTGGCTTTGTTGCTGTTGACTCTTCCCTTTCACAGTACATACTTAAATGTTCTAAACTTTCTTATAAACGTGACCTAACATAAGCCTTCCCTTCCTTTTTTCTCTCTTATTTTTCTCTTTCTCTTTCTCTTATTTTCTCATACGATCCCTTTCTTATTCCTATTATTACACCCTATATTACACCTTACCTTCCGTACCTTTTTCCTTGCTCTTATCTTCCTCTAAGATTTCCATCTCCTCACCTCTCTCTTGCCTACTTAATGCCCCGCGCCTCCCTCGTCTCATCACAATCGACTTGATAATGGTCCAGGACGGACCGAAACGTCGTCGTCTCTCTAATTTCAGTGTTTGGTTTGGTCAACATTTTTCAGCCACGTTATTGAGACTTTTCATCAACAGTATATATATTTGACATTTACTATTTTGCTAACTCAAACAATGCCTTTTTATATTATTTTTGTTTGCTTTGACTTTTTGCATCAGTGTTGTGTGTATTGTTTACAGGAAGCTGTGAGCACTCTGGTAGAGGTGATCATAGTGTTGAGTGTAGCAACATTAACACCATAGTGCGGCGTGTTGCAGCGGGGTGTTGCGCTCTTGTGCGGTGTTCACTCTCACTTGTGTGTGTGCTTTATGGTGTTCGCATCTATATAAGCTGTGGTTGTTGCTCTTGTGTTATGATGCATCATAGTGTATAACGTCTGTGGCACCACAGTGTATAACGTCTGTGGCACCACAGTGTGTAACGTCTGTGGCACCACAGTGTATAACGTCTGTGGCACCACAGTGTATAACGTCTGTGGCACCACAGTGTATAACGTCTGTGGCACCACAGTGTACAACGTCTGTGGCACCACAGTGTACAACGTCTGTGGCACCACAGTGTACAACGTCTGTGGCACCACAGTGTACAACGTCTGTGGCACCACAGGTGTAATAAC
Organism: Procambarus clarkii; assembly: GCF_040958095.1. NCBI lineage: Eukaryota > Metazoa > Arthropoda > Malacostraca > Decapoda > Cambaridae > Procambarus > Procambarus clarkii. The sequence continues at coordinate 7,035,476 of NC_091224.1, forward strand.
GTCTGTGGCACCACAGTGTACAACGTCTGTGGCACCACAGTGTATAACGTCTGTGGCACCACAGTGTATAACGTCTGTGGCACCACAGTGTACAACGTCTGTGGCACCACAAGTGTACAACGTCTGTGGCACCACAGTGTATAACGTCCTGTGGCACCACAGTGTACAACGTCTGTGGCACCACAGTGTACAAACGTCTGTGGCACCACAGTGTATAACGTCTGTGGCACCACAGTGTACAACGTCTGTGGCACCACAGTGTATAACGTCCTGTGGCACCACAGTGTATAACGTCTGTGGCACCACAGTGGTATAACGTCTGTGGCACCACAGTGTATAACGTCTGTGGCACCACAGTGTATAACGTCTGTGGCACCACAGTGTATAACGTCTGTGGCACCACAGTGTATAACGTCTGTGGCACCACAGTGTATAACGTCTGTGGCACCACAGTGTATAACGTCTGTGGCACCACAGTGTATAACGTCTGTGGCACCACAGTGTATAACGTCTGTGGCACCACAGTGTACAACGTCTGTGGCCCCACAGTGTATAACGTCTGTGGCACCACAGTGTATAACGTCTGTGGCACCACAGTGTATAACGTCTGTGGCACCACAGTGTATAACGTCTGTGGCACCACAGTGTATAACGTCTGTCGCACCACAGTGTATAACGTCTGTGGCACCACAGTGTATAACGTCTGTGGCACCACAGTGTATAATAACTGTAGCACTACAGTTCATAATGTCTGTAGCCACAAGGTCTATAATAACAACATCACCACAACATATAACGTCGCTACTGACACAGTGTGTTGCGGGTCTCCTGGACTGTGCATATTTTTGTTGTGGTAAAAACGACCAGGAAGGACTCCCTACCACCCTGCCCGCCCCTTCCTGACAGCCCCAGAAGGGTCCCCACAGCCAGCAGTGGTTCTGTATAGAGTGCTGCTTGACGCCTCACTCACTCAGCTCCTCCTGCTGTGTGGCGAGTAGTTCGGTCATCCAAGTACCTCGTTCCCTACTGGACTGCTGGCAAGGGAATCAATCCCTGGCTCCCCTGAGAGCTCTGTAAAGTGCCTCAGATACCCAGCCAAGCTATTCCTGCTCTGAACACCGCTACTACCAAGTAAGCACTTACACCACAGTTGCTGACGAGTGCCTGCGGTGAGGGCGCCTCCACCGGTACTCCACAGTAGCCTAACAGCACCGTTCTGCCAGCCTCGCGCTTCTCATAAGGTTTACACTCTTATTTATTTGTGTTTAAATCTCTCTGTCTCGTTATTATTTCATTTATATCAGCTGTTTTCAATATATCTAGTGACTCGGCTCGAAGTAAATATTAATTTTTAACTCGCTTGACAGCACACTCATGGGTTGTCAATGTAATTTACAAATAGTAAAAAGTTTCTTGATTGATTTACGGCTAATTAGTCTGGCAAATGATTGTATTGCTGGTCACGACTTTCTGATTGATTTTTCCCGCGTAATGACCTGCACGTTGAGCCTCCAAGGAACAATAAGCACTGAACATAATAATGGTCCCACAGTCAGGTGTTAGTGCTCATCAGAAGTAACCATCACTAACCATCTTTCACACACACAATGTCCGTCACTGTAGTCCAACACGTTCTGCCCAGAACGCAAATCTGTCGTGTGGATATCAATTTTGAAAATCAATATCTGAATTCACTAATATTTAAGAGTATTTATAAGTCTATGGACTTTGAGCAGAACATTTCACACCCATAGTCTTAGTGAAGCAGGGCATGTGGGGCCCACCTTCATGAGTCACTGGGACAGAACCTGACTCATTAAGACACAACACAAATTATTACAATAATTCTCACGATAGGTTAACTCCACGCTTCAATTACAACCAACAATAGCCCAGACCAGGAATAGCTGGAGTGTTTCACACGAAGGTTACACATACATCTACTTTAGACACAGACATACATTATAATATATATATATATATATATATATATATATATATATATATATATATATATATATATATATATATATATGTATATTATATATATATATATATATATATATTATATATATTATATATATATTATATATATATTATATATATATATTATATATATATATATATATATATATAATATAAATTTATATTAATAGTTTTGCATAGATATAAATAAGCTCTGCACCGCATGTACCAATTGCAGCCCGTCCTCCAAAAATGGGAGGTAAATGTAACAGCAGAAATAAGTGCAATTATGTACTACTCATAGAAGTCAGTAATAGTACTTATTTTCACTTAGTATTAAATCGTACTGTCAAATATATTGTGAATATTTGAGTTTACCCGAGAAGCTGAACAGAAAACCACAACCCCACCTAACCGTCTTATTGTTTGAAGATAATCATTTTATTGCTTCATAATTACAATTAGTACTTAACCTATAGCTATTTTGATATTACAGTTTTATAAAACTAATAAAACAAAAGTAAAATGTTTCAATAAATTGTAAAGTAACTGAGGATATTTTCCAATTTTGTATAAAATCTCTATTGTTTAATAAAACTGAAAAAGAAATTCCTGATATTTAAAACTTGAGTATAACAATTTGAACTTGAAAATTTCATTCTAAAACTCTGAGTGTCTTATCAGAAAACGAGGAGAATAAATGGGGAGGTAAAAGTAACATCCCCATAAGAGCAATTATGTACTACGTATGACAGGCAGGAAATGCACTATTACACTTAGTATTAAATGGTACTGTCAATTCTGAGGATGGGTTGACCAATAGGCCAATAATGAAGGTCTCAACAGTGGGAGGCTGCCTCACCACACTGGTGGAACACCTAGAGCGACAAGGAACACAATGGAGGCTCTTATCCCCCTCTAGCATCATGAACATCGGTCATGCAGACCAATAACTGAGACATAAAGGCAAGAAAACAGAAAGCAGAGGGTGGCTGAAGAACTTCAATATCAGACCCTTTTCACATTCAGTTGAAGACGAACAATTTCTTCAAGAACGCAAGAGACCACTCAGGAGTCTACAACCAACCAGTAATGAGTTGACTCCCATGAGTAAACTCTGCAGTTCTCTTTTTTTTTTTTTAGTGAGGGAGATGGTGACTGAAGATGGAGAGGGAGAGGAGAGGAGAGGGATGACTAAAGAGGGAGACGGCGACTGACGATGGAAAAGGAGATGGGTGGGAAAGAGAGGGAGGGTATAGAGGTGTGAGGGGGATGATGGTGTAGAGGAGAGATGGAGGAGGGATTGTGGAGTGGGTGGAGAGGGCTGTAGAAATGGAGATGTGGGGGTGTACAGAAAGGAATATGTCCTGGGAGAGACAGGGGAGGTGTGTACTGGGGAGAGACAGGGGAGGTGTGTACTGGGGAGAGACAGGGGAGGTGTGTACTGGGGAGAGAAGGGGAAGGTGTGTACTGAGGAGAGACGGGCAAGGTGTGTACTGCGGAGAGACAGGGAGGTGTGTACTGGGGAGAGACAGGGGAGGTGTGTACTGGGAGAAAGGGGAAGGTGTGTACTGGGGAGAGACAGGGGAGGTGTGTACTGGGGAGAGACGGGCAAGGTGTGTACTGGGGAGAGACAGGGGAAGGTGTGTACTGGGGAGAGACAGGGGAAGGTGAGTACTGGGGAGAGACAGGGGAGGTGTGTACTGGGGAGAGACGGGGGAGGTGTGTACTGGGGAGAGACGGGGGAGGTGTGTACTGGGGAGAGACGGGGGAGGTGTGTACTGGGGAGAGACGGGGGAGGTGTGTACTGGGGAGAGACGGGGGAGGTGTGTACTGGGGAGAGACGGGGGAGGTGTGTACTGGGGAGAGACGGGGAGGTGTGTACTGGGGAGAGACGGGGGAGGTGTGTACTGGGGAGAGACGGGGAAGGTGTGTACTGGGGAGAGACGGGGAAGGTGTGTACTGGGGAGAGACGGGGAAGGTGTGTACTGGGGAGAGACGGGGAAGGTGTGTACTGGGGAGAGACGGGGAAGGTGTGTACTGGGGAGAGACGGGGAAGGTGTGTACTGGGGAGAGACGGGGAAGGTGTGCACTGGGGAGAGACGGGGAAGGTGTGCACTGGGGAGAGACGGGGGAGGTGTGCACTGGGGAGAGACGGGGGAGGTGTGCACTGGGGAGAGACGGGGGAGGTGTGTACTGGGGAGAGACGGGGGAGGTGTGTACTGGGGAGAGACGGGGGAGGTGTGTACTGGGGAGAGACGGGGAAGGTGTGTACTGGGGAGAGACGGGGAAGGTGTGTACTGGGGAGAGACGGGGGAAGGTGTGTACTGGGGAGAGACGGGGGAGGTGTGTACTGGGGAGAGACGGGGGAGGTGTGTACTGGGGAGAGACGGGGGAGGTGTGTACTGGGGAGAGACGGGGGAGGTGTGTACTGGGGAGAGACGGGGAAGGTGTGTACTGGGGAGAGACAGGGGAGGTGTGTACTGGGGAGAGACAGGGGAGGTGTGTACTGGGGAGAGACAGGGGAGGTGTGTACTGGGGAGAGACAGGGGAGGTGTGTACTGGGGAGAGACAGGGGAGGTGTGTACTGGGGAGAGACAGGGGAGGTGTGTACTGGGGAGAGACGGGGGGGTGTGTACTGGGGAGAGACGGGGGAGGTGTGTACTGGGGAGAGACGGGGGAGGTGTGTACTGGGGAGAGACTGGGGAGGTGTGTACTGGGGAGAGACGGGGGAGGTGTGTACTGGGGAGAGACGGGGGAGGTGTGTACTGGGGAGAGACGGGGGAGGTTGTACTGGGGAGAGACGGGGGAGGTGTGTACTGGGGAGAGACGGGGAAGGTGTGTACTGGGGAGAGACGGGGAAGGTGTGTACTGGGGAGAGACGGGGAAGGTGTGTACTGGGGAGAGACGGGGAAGGTGTGCACTGGGGAGAGACGGGGGAGGTGTGCACTGGGGAGAGACGGGGGAGGTGTGCACTGGGGAGAGACGGGGGAGGTGTGTACTGGGGAGAGACGGGGGAGGTGTGTACTGGGGAGAGACGGGGGAGGTGTGTACTGGGGAGAGACGGGGAAGGTGTGTACTGGGGAGAGACGGGGAAGGTGTGTACTGGGGAGAGACGGGGAAGGTGTGTACTGGGGAGAGACGGGGGAGGTGTGTACTGGGGAGAGACGGGGGAGGTGTGTACTGGGGAGAGACGGGGGAGGTGTGTACTGGGGAGAGACGGGGAAGGTGTGTACTGGGGAGAGACAGGGGAGGTGTGTACTGGGGAGAGACAGGGGAGGTGTGTACTGGGGAGAGACAGGGGAGGTGTGTACTGGGGAGAGACAGGGGAGGTGTGTACTGGGGAGAGACAGGGGAGGTGTGTACTGGGGAGAGACGGGGGAGGTGTGTACTGGGGAGAGACGGGGGAGGTGTGTACTGGGGAGAGACGGGGGAGGTGTGTACTGGGGAGAGACGGGGGAGGTGTGTACTGGGGAGAGACGGGGGAGGTGTGTACTGGGGAGAGACGGGGGAGGTGTGTACTGGGGAGAGACGGGGGAGGTGTGTACTGGGGAGAGACGGGGAAGGTGTGTACTGGGGAGAGACGGGGAAGGTGTGTACTGGGGAGAGACGGGGAAGGTGTGTACTGGGGAGAGACGGGGAAGGTGTGTACTGGGGAGAGACGGGGAAGGTGTGTACTGGGGAGAGACGGGGAAGGTGTGTACTGGGGAGAGACGGGGAAGGTGTGTACTGGGGAGAGACGGGGAAGGTGTGTACTGGGGAGAGACGGGGAAGGTGTGTACTGGGGAGAGACGGGGAAGGTGTGTACTGGGGAGAGACGGGGAAGGTGTGTACTGGGGAGAGACGGGGAAGGTGTGTACTGGGGAGAGACGGGGAAGGTGTGTACTGGGGAGAGACGGGCAAGGTGTGTACTGGGGAGAGACGGGCAAGGTGTGTACTGGGGAGAGACGGGGAAGGTGTGTACTGGGGAGAGACGGGGAAGGTGTGTACTGGGGAGAGACGGGGAAGGTGTGTACTGGGGAGAGACGGGGAAGGTGTGTACTGGGGAGAGACGGGGAAGGTGTGTACTGGGGAGAGACGGGGAAGGTGTGTACTGGGGGAGAGACGAGGAAGGTGTGTACTTGGGGAGAGACGGGGAAGGTGTGTACTGGGGAGAGACGGGGAAGGTGTGTACTGGGGGAGAGACGGGGAAGGTGTGTACTTGGGGAGAGACGGGGAAGGTGTGTACTGGGGAGAGACGGGGAAGGTGTGTACTGGGGGAGAGACGGGGAAGGTGTGTACTGGGGAGAGACGGGGAAGGTGTGTACTGGGGGAGAGACGGGGAAGGTGTGTACTGGGGGAGAGACGGGGAAGGTGTGTACTGGGGAGAGACGGGGAAGGTGTGTACTGGGGGAGAGGCGGGGAAGGTGTGTACTGGGGGAAGAGACGGGGAAGGTGTGTACTGGGGGAGAGACGGGGAAGGTGTGTACTGGGGGAGAGACGGGGAAGGTGTGTACTTGGGAGAGACGGGGAAGGTGTGTACTGGGGAGAGACGGGGAAGGTGTCTTTGAAAATTCTAATAAGAATGTGTTCATTTAACGTTCCCATTAATGACAGTATCTCTCATAACGTTCACCGAGTCGTGAAGAATAACAAGGTTCTTCTGAACGATTGTAATTCAATGAGTCGAGTGACGTGTTCTGCTTGAGACGAGATGGAACCAAGGTCCATCAGGAACCATCAGGAACCATCAGGAACCACCAGGAACCACCAGGAACCATCAGGAACCACCAGGAACCATCAGGAACCATCAGGAACCATCAGGAACCACCAGGAACCATCAGGAACCACCAGGAACCATCAGGAACCATCAGGAACCACCAGGAACCATCAGGAACGAAGTACCTGGTGGTTACAAGTTCCAAGTCTGAATGAATGTTACACGAATGTATGAATGTTGAGCACTAGTTTCTCAAGGAATTTTGTAAAATTTGCAATATGCATCATACACTGTGGTGCTAACAATGTTATACACTGTGGTGCTACCAATATTATACACTGTGGTGCTACCAATATTATACACTGTGGTGCTACCAATATTATACACTGTGGTGCTACCAACATTATACACTGTGGTGCTACCAATTATACACTGTGGTGCTACCACTATTATACACTGTGGTGCTACCAACATTATACACTGTGGTGCTACCAATATTATACACTGTGGTGCTACCAACATTATACACTGTGGTGCTACCAACATTATACACTCTGGTGCTACCAACATTATACACTGTGGTGCTACCAACATTATACAAAGTAGCGCTAACCACAATATACACTGTGGGGAAAAACCTTTCCATGTCCGGTCTGTTTTTTTGTTTGAATCGTCCGGCTTTTTCGGTAAGGTTAGAAGAAGAAACTTTCAATTAACGTTTTTCATAACGTTTTGCCCTATATCTGTTAACCCTGAGTAGTAAACTGGCATGTTGGGTATCTCCAGAATACCCACTTAAGCAGGAATACGTTTATAATACGTTGGTCGCTGTATGTCCAGGCAGGAAGTAGATACAGGGAAGTTAAGCATACCTGCCACAAAGGGTCAGTGAGTACATTGGCCAGTGCCAGCGTGAGAGAGCAGAGGAGACGCCTGCGAGGCGACAGTCTGACCCTGAGGTCAACCTCAACCGGCGCGATGGAGAATAACAGCTGTGACGTGGTCGTGACGTGTTCATGACGTCACCTCTGCTACTGATCAGGGTACGACCAATATGATTAGTTCCTGCTCATTTGCTGCAATGCTATTGGTCAAATTGTAATCCCTTGTGTGTGCCCCACAAGATGCTCTGAGCCGCTGGCAAAACCATTCTCGTGAGGGAGCCCTTACACAGTGAACGTGTCCTGTTCTGTCTATTGGCCAATAGACTGAACACCGTCCATTCCTCACCATCAAGTTACACTCAGCGTCTTTTCGATATATCAAAGTTCGCCTGGAATCGCGTTCGTGAATATATTGTTCAGAAGCCTAAGTGACAAACCACCAGAGCGAAACAGACTGGTATCAGGTAACCCCTGGTGACAAGTGGAGATCGTCTGTGAGTGACCTAGAGTGAATAAGGAGTGCCGCCGCCTAAGTAACCTGTGTGTGACTTTACCACAAGTGTACCTGCATGGTACCACATAACCTGCAGTAGCCAGCCGTCACTCGGTCCAGAGCATGTAGCTAGTACCTCAGTACCTCGTGTAGCCTGGAGGCGCCCGCCGCTGCCCTCACTGTACCACGTGATGTCACCACCCTTATTCACCGCCAGTGCCAGAGTGTGTGCGTGTGTCGGTTATACATACAGCGCGCCCTCCTGCGAGTACCCCCATTTCAAGTACGGTTTGTGGGAAACCCTGTCGTCAATCGTCTCACTTCAGAACGAGGAAACCAGCTATCAGGCCACCTATGAGTGCTTGCATAAATGTGCCTGAGTGAGTGAGTGAATAAGGAGAGGTACCCTGTCTGTAAGTACTAGATCTTGTCATTGTTTTATTGTGTCTGTGTTGATCTCAGTATCAACCACAGTTCTCACCTTTCATACCTGTCACAGGTATAGGTGAATCGACAGTGTATGCGTGTTTATCTGTGTGGTATCACTGCATTTTACTCGTCTGTGAATGTGAGCTTCACATACTTCTTCTTCTTGAGAATAGGTGCAGTTTGCATGAAGGGGTAACCCTCCCGATGACTGCACCAGGACAGATGTAAGGAGACGCGTTGATGGTAAAGAGGAGAAGAAAGTCAAAAGCGGTAGACGTGATGGGCCGTAGAGAGAGGAGTGGCGACGAAAACAGAGGCGAACGTCAGAGGGAGACGCCCCGCACCGGGGGGCGGGGCGTCATGGTCACGGTGGCAGCTGATCCAGGCACGGCGTAGCGGGGCGCGCAAGACGGGAACTAATATTTCTCCGGTAACTTACGGTACGGAAAGCGCAAGCGGTACGCTTCCCAAACCACCCACAGGTCGGCGGGCAGCCGGCCATCAGGCTGTACCCTCGGCTGAGACATCCTATCCGGCACCCTATAAACAAACTTCTTTGACGACACCCAGATGGTTGACGAGCACCACGGGATCGGAAGCACCCGGGCATCCCGATAAGGGCCCAACTCCGGACCCTCACCGGGCACGACCCCAGCAGACGGGACTAGGCAACCCCCAGACCGGGGCAAGGAAGGAGGGGGAACTGCAGGCGCGGCAGCGACCCCACCACAGGGCACAGGAGCCGAGGCCCCCTGGCGCACATCTTTACGCAACTTCACGACGAGGTCCCAACCATCAGGGACAACCCCCCACTGCGGGGACCCAACAGCAGGAGACGCAGGAGGGGGGGCACAGGGAGCAACGTCGGAGCCCCGCACAGCACCATCATCCTCGGCGGGGGACGCCAGCTGAGCACCATACTCCCCCACCTCCTCCCAAGGCACACCACGAAGGGGGGAGACACTCCGAGCCCGCCGCGAACGCTTCGAGACAGGCCCCACCACACCACGCCCAGCAGGCCCCGCCGCAGGCACAGCCTCCACCGTCATATCCACACAGGCCACACCCGCACCGTCCGAAGAGTCCACAGAGGCCACATCACCCACACTGTCTACATCATCCACGGAAACAGCCTCAGAACACCGACGCGCACGCTTCTGCAAAGGAACGGGAAGAGCAGAACTACAGGAGGCAACACACTCAGGCACGGCAGGCACCTCACCACGCCGAAGCACCCCCTCCAAAACGGCAGAACCCGCGTCCCCGGGAGTCGGTAACACATCCACAGGCGGGGGCGGAACATGAACCTCCACCGGGACACCGTTCACTACACACAGCTCAGGCGACAGCCCGACACCCTCACACACCGGCTGAACAACCCCAGGGGCCACAGCTGGCACTAGACGTGTCGCACAGGCCGGAGAGCTCTCCTCAACAGGCGGAGCAGCAGACAGGCAGTCAGGTGCCTCAGGCACAGCACCCACACCGCCCGAACGCAACAGGGGCGGAAAATCCTCCGCACGAAGAACATCCACACGACCAGTCGCACCCACGTCACACGCAGCAGCCAGATGACCCTCGTGACCACACCGATAACAGGTGCGCGGTTGACCCCGGTACTGGCAGCGGAGCGTGTATCCCAACACGGACATCGACGACGGTACACTACCCTTCAGTGACATCGTCAGGGTGCGGGAGCCGTCAAGCATACCAACACAGTGCCCGGCAACGACCTTGTTCCAACGAACACTCAACACTGTCCCAAACCGTTCGAAACAGGAGGTTAAAAAGTCGTCCTGAAATTCGAAGGGGGCACCATGCACCGTCACAGACGTCAAGGTGACACTAAGATTCACCACCTTAACGGAGCCAGCAGTATCAGGGAGAGGGTAAACACGCCCCTCACACCGCTCGAGAAACGCCTGAAAGGCAGCCTGGAGGCGGAACTTTACCACAGCACGGTGGCCCTGAAGCAGCTGGATGCCCACCAGGTCAGACAGCTGCACATGCAGCACGTCCACGAGGGCGACACCAACCAATGGATGGTCCACCGGCACCGTAAACGCCAGACCAGCTGACAGCGTCCTCTGCAATGGAGGGCGAAACGTCCCCATGGCGAAGCAAATGTCACCCCGTCAGTGGCAAACCACCACCAGCAGGGCAAACAAGCGATCTCCCAACGTAAACACTAGCCAGGGCGGAGAGACCTCAGGAACGTCCGACCCGGCCGGCAGTCACCACGCAACTCCGCTTCACATACACCACACATTTAGTTATTGTGTGACATTATTATTTTGCATGTTATTGCCTGTCCCATTGACAGTGTTTTGTGATTTATTGCATATCATCATTACCCAAGTATCCAGTTGGAACTCTTGTGATCCCTTTGCATACCGGCAGTTAGGTTGCCGTGTTAATGATTGGCTGTCAACTGCGTTAAGTTAGGTGTTTCGCCACGAGTGGATCTGAGTCGTTTAGCCTGACGTCAAGAGTCTCGCTAATGTAACCATAGCCTTTCTGACGCCAATCTAAAGTAAATAAAGCACCCTTTGTATTAGTGGTTAAATTAGTAAATAAACTACTGTTAAGCTTTATGCGGTGTTTCCGTTGAACCACTTCTGAATACTGCCAACATTACTCAAGCCTTCAGCTCTAGGTGTCTTCAACACCGAGTTGCTTATATTCACTAAACTATAAATGTGATGAGGCCCCTAGGAGTCCCTTAAAGTGTTAAATCATTGAGGAGATTCCAACGATTAACGTGGAGCAAGACCAGGTGAGGCTAGTCTGAGAAGAGACCCTCAAGGACTCTAACTCGACCTTGCTCCCAGGCCGTGTACGGTTGCTCTCGTATTTTCTATTCTGCTAATTCCGACAGTTTCGTGAAGCATCTGCCACATGTACATTGGCGACGAACGCATTGCAGTCGTGAAAGCAAAAAAAGAAAACCCCCACAATAACGTTTTGAAACTTTATGAGAATTTCCTGCCCACCTAACCTACCAGAGAACCCTTAACTTACTGTTGAAGAAAATCCCAAATTTGTTTTTTTTTTTTTCATTTTCAAATTACGTCCACTTTCGGCCATATGGATAAACGGCCTTAAACGACATTATTTTTAAGAGGACAGGTTGCGTCATCAGTCGTCTTGAAGCAATACAGGAGAAGACAGTGAGACGTGCTTCAAGCAGACGGTCACGGGTATTTGTAAGGGCATGCTTCCAGAGAGCAGGTCTATGGTTAAAGAGAGAGAGGAGGGAGATTTTTTCTTCTTCTCTTGAGAGTGAGGAGAGGAAGAGAGCTAAGAACTATTTGAGAAATGTTTGATCATCTATTATGAGTGATGTGTAGGGAGGTTGGCGGGTGAATTATTGAGCAGTTGGTTATTGTTTATCAGGGACGTCATCCCAATGGAATGTGTCATGTTCACAGAAAATGGTACCATCCGTTTTCTATGTGCGGCGGCTGAGACGCCAGAGAGAGAAGGTAAACAATAGAGCGTACAGGACGCCCGCCAAGCTTGGTGGCTACTAGTCATGTAATCATATTAAGTATTAAAGTCAGTAACCAAGTCATGACTTTACATCAACCCTACAACCAAGACTTCCTCAGTAACACACAAACACCACATTGGCGACGAGGATGAACTGTGAACGCAGGTATTTGTTCAGTTTCAAACACAAGGGAGAAGCATGCTGCCTGGAGGAGGAAGAGAAGCTGTGAGCGCCATACCCGATGCTGTATGCTAACCGATGCTGTGTGCTAACCAATGCTGTGTGCTAAACGATGCTGTGTGCTAACCGATGCTGTGTGCTACCCAAGCTGTGTGCTACCCAAGCTGTGCTGAAGAAACTGTACTGAGGAATCTGCCGACGTTGTGTACGAAACGACGCTTTGATGTGTACAAAACCTGATGTTTTGGTTACGAAACGACGCTTCATGCTACAAAATTCATCACACTGTACCGACTGCTGTACCAACTGCTGCTGTACCAACTGCTGCTGTACCAACTGCTGCTGTACCAACTGCTGTGCTGCTGCTGTGAGTAGGAACAACACATGTACACAAGGGCTAGGTAAGAAGTCAGTTGCTGCTATATTGTGCACTGTTGTGAACTTTTGCATTAAAATGCTTGTGTGCTTTGCAAAATTAAAGTAATTACAGTGAATTCTTGACTAACATATTCAGTGCAGTAAGTGTTTAATATTCTGAGGAACATTTAAGTGATAAGTTACATTTATTCAGTAAAAATGGCAAATATACCTCAGTTTCCTGCATTTGATCCTGACTGTGACCAGACAAACCTGTCACAGAGGTGGGTCAAATGGCTTAAAAGGTTTGAAAATTTGTTGATAGTTTCTGACATCAAAAGTGCTGAAAGAAAGCGTGCCTTTCTACTTCATTATGCAGGTGATAGAGTTTGTGACATCTTTGACACACTGAAAGACACTGGTGGTGCCAAAGATTATGATACTGCCAAAGCCAAACTAACAGAGCATTTCAAACCAAGGCAAAATACTGCAATGGAAATTATGCATTTCAGGAGAGCAAAACAACTCTCTAATGAAACTGTGGATCAATACCACACACGTCTGCAGGGTTTAGCAGCCCATTGTGAGTTTGCTGATGTTGACAAAGAAATCAAACAGCAAATAATTGAAACATGCACATCTACACGTCTCCGTCGAAGAGCTCTAGAACTTGTTGATGATGAAAGTTCTCTTATCAAGATACTGGATATGGCTCGTCGAATGGAAGATGCTGCACGTGATGCTCGTGTCATGGAGTGCAGTGCCAACAACGGTTCTGCCACTGTTACTAACAGTGATGAGGTATGTAAGGTTCAGGGAGGACACCGTGATCAAAGAAGATATCATGGCAAACCTAACAGTAAATTTAGCCGAGAACCACGTCACAACTGGGGTCAAGGAACAAGGCTCAAGCAGTCACAACGACCCACATCAGAGGGTGTCAACAATAAATGTTACAATTGTGGAGGAGACTACCCACACCAAGATAATGTTTGTCCTGCTCAAGGTAAGAAGTGCTATGAGTGTGGAAAACTAGGTCATTTTGGTGCTATGTGTCGTTCCGCACTAAAGAAACCACAGTCAATGAATAAAAGCACTGTACGAGGATCAGGTCATAGGGGTCGAGGTGGTAAACACAATATTGCACCTCATATCCAGAATGTTAATAATGTACAAGACAACATTTCATTACAACCAGTCTCAGATGACAGTGAATGTGATTATACTTATGGAGTACAAGCAATCACAGAATGGAATGATCTTCCAAACAACCCAGAGACATGTGTATACATTGCTGGTATTTGTCTCAAAGTTCTCATTGACACTGGATCAAACATTGACACCATTGCTGAGTGCCACTATGAAAAATTAAAAAAACAGTTCCCAAAGCTTGAGAACTATAATGGCAAAGCCACTGCCTATGCTTCAAAGGTAGCCTTGCCAGTGATTGGAACTTTCACTGCAGAGATTAAGTCAAAGAATGCAATGCTCATTACTACATTCCATGTTGTTAGGAATGCAAAGGAGTCTTTACTCAGTTACAAGACTTCAACCAAATTGGGGCTACTTCAGCTTTCTAATGCTGTAGCAGTGGAATCTGCAAACAATGTTGATGGTATTGTTGCTGAATTTTCTGATCGATTTAAATCCATAGGTTGTTATACTGATAGCAAAGTACATCTGCATATCAACCCAGATGTAATTCCAGTTGCCCAACCACATCGCCGACAACCATTCCATACTCGCAAGAAAGTCGATGCCGAACTGGATAGGCTGATGGAACTAGATATCATTGAACCAGTAACAGGCCCAACACCATGGGTAAGCCCAATTGTCACTCCACCAAAGCCGAAGAATCCAGATGAGATACGCATTTGTGTGGACATGCGTGTTCCCAACAAGGCAATAATGCGTGAACGCCATCCTACACCGACTGTAGATGATATGATCTACCGCTTGAATGGTGCAACTGTATTCAGCAAGTTAGATTTAAACAAGGGCTATCATCAGCTTGAACTTGATGAGGAGAGTCGATTCATCACAACGTTTACGACACATCGAGGTCTGTATAGGTACAAGCGCCTGAGTTTTGGTATCAACAGTGCTGCCGAGGTATTCCAGCACATCATCAGCCAGGTATTGCAAGACATACCTAATGCTGACAACATGTCATGACATCATTGTTTATGGCCGTACCCAAGCTGAACACGACAAAGCTCTTCGTGCAACATTGCAACGCTTACGAGAAAAGAATTTGACGCTAAGCCGAGCAAAGTGTGAGTTCAATCAACATAAAATTGAATTCTTTGGACATGTACTTAGTGACAAAGGTCTGTCTCCAGATCCTAAGAAAGTTGCAGATATCAAGAATGCTGCACCGCCTTCAACGTCCACTGAAGTACATAGTTTTCTGGGAATGGCAAACTACTGTTCTCGCTTCATTCCAGATTTTGCTACCATTACAAAGCCTCTACGTGAGCTCCTGAAGAAAAATGCATCATGGTACTGGAGCGATATCGAGCAAAATGCATTTGATGCTGTGAAAGATGCACTAGTAGAGAATGCGACTGCTGCATACTTTGATCCATCAATGGACACTGAGTTAACGGTGGATGCTAGTCCTGTTGGTTTAGGTGCTGTTTTAGCCCAACACAAACCTGGTCAACCAGATTCCCGAGTAGTAATTGCCTACGCCAGCCGTTCTCTCACAGATGTTGAGCAACGATACAGTCAGACAGAGAAGGAAGCTCTTGCTCTTGTATGGGGCTGTGAACACTTCAATGTGTATCTGCTTGCTGCGCCTTTCACCACGATAGTCACTGACCACAAACCGTTGGAGACCATCTTCAATAATCCAAAGTCCAAACCACCAGCTCGCATTGAGAGATGGGCTCTTCGTCTGCAACCATACAACTTTACGGTGAAATACAAGCCGGGTGCAGGCAATCCCGCTGATTACATCAGTCGACATCCTGCAAACAGTTTCACCATCACCAAGCATCAGCAAGTTGCCGAGGAATATGTACACTCTGTAACCTGTGATGCAGTCCCTAAGGCTCTTACTCTTGATGAAATCCGTACTGCAACCCTAGAGGACCCAACTCTGCAAGCAACAGTGGATGCATTGACTAAGAAAAAGTTTCCACGCATCCCACCCTCAGGAGTTGACCAAGATGCATTCAAAGCACTTGAACGCATCCAGACAGAATTAAGTGTTACGCAACAACGCGACACTGTGCTGCGAGGTACTCGTATCGTCATTCCAGCTGTTCTCCAGCAACGTGCTCTGAAGCTTGCACATCAAGGACACCAAGGTCTTGTTAGGACCAAACAGCTGCTACGAGAAAAGGTGTGGTTTCCTGGCATTGATCGTCAAGCAAAGGATATGCATGATGCCTGTGTCCCTTGCCAAGCTGCAGTGGATACTTCAAGACCAACACCTCTACAACCTTCACCACTACCTGCTGCACCATGGACGGAAGTATCGATGGACTTCTGTGGACCACTACCAACTGGAGAGTACTTGATGGTAGTCATTGATGATCACTCACGTTATCCAGAAGTAGAAATCATCACTTCCACATCTGCAAAGGCTGTCATCCCGAAACTTGACAAGATCTTTTCAAACTTTGGCATTCCCGAAGTTGTCAAGACAGACAATGGACCGCCATTCAATGGACAAGACTTCGTCAACTTTTCTGAGCATATTGGATTCAAA
>NC_091224.1:7052193-7146667 GCF_040958095.1 Procambarus clarkii
TAAACGAATATATTTACGTAAAATCACACTACATGAAAAACGTGAAAAAAGTCTCTATTTTACCATATTTGAGGATTTTAACTTCAAATCATAGAGCGAGGTTTTGTATTATTTAGATCCAAGAAAAGACATATGACAATGCGAAACACATTTTATCATTCCAATACAAATGATATAAATCAATGTGTTTTCATTAGAATTAACTAAAATGTTCCTGATTTTCCGTTTATATTACCGTGGAAGATGTACACGTAAAACTGCTCTAATCCAGCTGAAACGTCGATATATGCAATAAAAACAGAACTTCTCCCCTTTTCAATATCTTAGTCTGTATTTTAACGAGAAACAAATAGTTGATTGAAAATAAAGTATTTAAGGGTAATATCTAATCAATTATGTGTTTGCATCATTTTTATCGTATATTTAATGTAATAATAACAATAAACTGAAAATTCACCAAAACGTGGAAAAACAGCAAAATATTGCCTAATTCGATGATATTTTGTTTAAATCACATTAAGGAAAAGGGGATGATAAACGTGAAAATATTGCTAAATTCCATGATTTTTCGTAAGACACAAAATGCAAGAAAACTTGCTTAAAATGCAATATTATGCGAAATTCTGAGATTTGAAGGCCAAATCACATATCGTGATACTACATGAAATAGTATCGAGATATTGGTAAAAATGAATATATTTACGTAATATCAAACTACATGAAAAACGTGAAAAAAAGTCACTCTTATACCAAATTTGAGGATTTTAACTTCGAATCATGGAGCGAGGTTTCGTATTATTTAGATCCAAGAAAGGACATATGACAATGTTGTTTCCAATACAAATGATAAAATCTATGTGTTTTTCATTAGAATTAACTAATATGTTCCTGATTTTCCGTTAATATTACCGATGGAAGATGTACACGTAAAACCGCTCTATTCCGGCTGAAACGTCGATATATGTAATAAAAACCGAACTTCTCCCCGTTTCAATATCTTACACAGTATTTTAACTAGAAACAAATGGATTATTGAAAATGAAGTATTTAAGGTTGTTATCTAATCAATTATGTGTTTGCATTATTTTTATCGTATATTTAATGAATTAATACCAATAAACTGAAAATTTACAAAAACGTGGAAAAACGGCAAAATATTGCCTAATTCGATGATATTTTGTTTAAATCACATAAAGGAAAAGGGGATTGATAAACGTCAAAATATTGCTAAATTCGACGATTTTTAGTACAAAACAAATTGCAAGAAACTTGCTTAAAAATGCAAACTTTGCGAAATTCTGAGATATGAAGGCCAAATCACATATCGTGAGAAAACATGAAGTAGAATCGAAATATTGGTAAAAACGAATATATTTACGTAAAATCACACTACATGAAAAACGTGAAAAAAGTCACTATTTTACCATATTTGAGGATTTTAACTTCAAATCATAGAGCGAGGTTTCGTATTATTTAGATCCAAAAAAAGACATATGACAATGCGAAACACATTTTATCATTCCAATACAAATGATAAAAATCAATGTGTTTTCATTAGAATTAACTAAAATGTTCCTGATTTTCCGTTTATATTACCGATGGAAGATGTACACGTAAAACCGCTCTAATCCAGCTGAAACGTCGATATATGCAATAAAAACAAAAGTTCTCCCCTTTTTAATATCTTAGTCTGTATTTTAACGAGAAACAAATAGTTCATTGAAATTAAAGTATTTAAGGGTAATATCTAATCAATTATGTGTTTACATCATTTTTATCGTATATTTAATGTATTAATAACAATAAACTGAAAATTCACAAAAACGTGGAAAAACAGCAAAATATTGCCTAATTCGATGATATTTTGTTTAAATCACATAAAGGAAAAGGGGATGATAAACGTGAAAATATTGCTAAATTCGATGATTTTTCGTACGACACAAAATGCTAGAAAACTTGCTTAAAATGCGATATTATGCGAAATTCTGAGATTTGAAGGCCAAATCACATATCGTGATTTGAAATACTACATGAAATAGTATCGAGATATTGGTAAAAATGAATATATTTACGTAATATCAAACTACATGAAAAACGTGAAAAAAGTCACTCTTATACCAAATTTGAGGATTTTAACTTCGAATCATGGAGCGAGGTTTCGTATTATTTAGATCCAAGAAAGGACATATGACAATGTTGTTTCCAATACAAATGATAAAAATCTATGTGTTTTCATTAGAATTAACTAATATGTTCCTGATTTTCCGTTAATATTACCGATGGAAGATGTACACGTAAAACCGCTCTATTCCGGCAGAAACGTCGATATATGCAATAATAACCGAACTTCTCCCCTTTTCAATATCTTACTCAGTATTTTAACGAGAAACAAATGGATTATTGAAAATGAAGTATTTAAGGTTGTTATCTAATCAATTATGTGTTTGCATTATTTTTACTGTATATTTAATGAATTAATACCAATAAACTGAAAATTTACAAAAACGTGGAAAAACGGCAAAATATTGTCTAATTCGATGATATTTAGTTTAAATCACATAAAGGAAAAGGGGATTGATAAACGTCAAAATATTGCTAAATTCGACGATTTTTAGTACAAAACAAATTGCAAGAAACTTGCTTAAAAATGCAAACTTTGCGAAATTCTGAGATATGAAGGCCAAATCAAATATCGTGAGAAAGCATGAAGTAGAATCGAAATATTGGTAAAAACGAATATATTTACGTAAAATCACACTACATGAAAAACGTGAAAAAAGTCTCTATTTTACCATATTTGAGGATTTTAACTTCAAATCATAGAGCGAGGTTTTGTATTATTTAGATCCAAGAAAAGACATATGACAATGCGAAACACATTTTATCATTCCAATACAAATGATATAAATCAATGTGTTTTCATTAGAATTAACTAAAATGTTCCTGATTTTCCGTTTATATTACCGTGGAAGATGTACACGTTAAACCGCTCTAATCCAGCTGAAACGTCGATATATGCAATAAAAACAGAACTTCTCCCCTTTTCAATATCTTAGTCTGTATTTTAACGAGAAACAAATAGTTGATTGAAAATAAAGTATTTAAGGGTAATATCTAATCAATTATGTGTTTGCATCATTTTTATCGTATATTTAATGTAATAATAACAATAAACTGAAAATTCACCAAAACGTGGAAAAACAGCAAAATATTGCCTAATTCGATGATATTTTGTTTAAATCACATAAAGGAAAAGGGGATGATAAACGTGAAAATATTGCTAAATTCCATGATTTTTCGTAAGACACAAAATGCAAGAAAACTTGCTTAAAATGCAATATTATGCGAAATTCTGAGATTTGAAGGCCAAATCACATATCGTGATACTACATGAAATAGTATCGAGATATTGGTAAAAATGAATATATTTACGTAATATCAAACTACATGAAAAACGTGAAAAAAGTCACTCTTATACCAAATTTGAGGATTTTAACTTCGAATCATGGAGGGAGGTTTCGTATTATTTAGATCCAAGAAAGGACATATGACAATGTTGTTTCCAATACAAATGATAAAAATCTATGTGTTTTCATTAGAATTAACTAATATGTTCCTGATTTTCCGTTAATATTACCGATGGAAGATGTACACGTAAAACCGCTCTATTCCGGCTGAAACGTCGATATATGTAATAAAAACCGAACTTCTCCCCGTTTCAATATCTTACTCAGTATTTTAACTAGAAACAAATGGATTATTGAAAATGAAGTATTTAAGGTTGTTATCTAATCAATTATGTGTTTGCATTATTTTTATCGTATATTTAATGAATTAATACCAATAAACTGAAAATTTACAAAAACGTGGAAAAACGGCAAAATATTGCCTAATTCGATGATATTTTGTTTAAATCACATAAAGGAAAAGGGGATTGATAAACGTCAAAATATTGCTAAATTCGACGATTTTTAGTACAAAACAAATTGCAAGAAACTTGCTTAAAAATGCAAACTTTGCGAAATTCTGAGATATGAAGGCCAAATCACATATCGTGAGAAAACATGAAGTAGAATCGAAATATTGGTAAAAACGAATATATTTACGTAAAATCACACTACATGAAAAACGTGAAAAAAGTCACTATTTTACCATATTTGAGGATTTTAACTTCAAATCATAGAGCGAGGTTTCGTATTATTTAGATCCAAAAAAAGACATATGACAATGCGAAACACATTTTATCATTCCAATACAAATGATAAAAATCAATGTGTTTTCATTAGAATTAACTAAAATGTTCCTGATTTTCCGTTTATATTACCGTGGAAGATGTACACGTAAAACCGCTCTAATCCAGCTGAAACGTCGATATATGCAATAAAAACAGAACTTCTCCCCTTTTCAATATCTTAGTCTGTATTTTAACGAGAAACAAATAGTTGATTGAAAATAAAGTATTTAAGGGTAATATCTAATCAATTATGTGTTTGCATCATTTTTATCGTATATTTAATGTAATAATAACAATAAACTGAAAATTCACCAAAACGTGGAAAAACAGCAAAATATTGCCTAATTCGATGATATTTTGTTTAAATCACATAAAGGAAAAGGGGATGATAAACGTGAAAATATTGCTAAATTCCATGATTTTTCGTAAGACACAAAATGCAAGAAAACTTGCTTAAAATGCAATATTATGCGAAATTCTGAGATTTGAAGGCCAAATCACATATCGTGATACTACATGAAATAGTATCGAGATATTGGTAAAAATGAATATATTTACGTAATATCAAACTACATGAAAAACGTGAAAAAAGTCACTCTTATACCAAATTTGAGGATTTTAACTTCGAATCATGGAGCGAGGTTTCGTATTATTTAGATCCAAGAAAGGACATATGACAATGTTGTTTCCAATACAAATGATAAAAATCTGTGTTTTCATTAGAATTAACTAATATGTTCCTGATTTTCCGTTAATATTACCGATGGAAGATGTACACGTAAAACCGCTCTATTCCGGCTGAAACGTCGATATATGTAATAAAAACCGAACTTCTCCCCGTTTCAATATCTTACTCAGTATTTTAACTAGAAACAAATGGATTATTGAAAATGAAGTATTTAAGGTTGTTATCTAATCAATTATGTGTTTGCATTATTTTTATCGTATATTTAATGAATTAATACCAATAAACTGAAAATTTACAAAAACGTGGAAAAACGGCAAAATATTGCCTAATTCGATGATATTTTGTTTAAATCACATAAAGGAAAAGGGGATTGATAAACGTCAAAATATTGCTAAATTCGACGATTTTTAGTACAAAACAAATTGCAAGAAACTTGCTTAAAAATGCAAACTTTGCGAAATTCTGAGATATGAAGGCCAAATCACATATCGTGAGAAAACATGAAGTAGAATCGAAATATTGGTAAAAACGAATATATTTACGTAAAATCACACTACATGAAAAACGTGAAAAAAGTCACTATTTTACCATATTTGAGGATTTTAACTTCAAATCATAGAGCGAGGTTTCGTATTATTTAGATCCAAAAAAAGACATATGACAATGCGAAACACATTTTATCATTCCAATACAAATGATAAAAATCAATGTGTTTTCATTAGAATTACCTAAAATGTTCCTGATTTTCCGTTTATATTACCGATGGAAGATGTACACGTAAAACCGCTCTAATCCAGCTGAAACGTCGATATATGCAATAAAAACGAAAGTTCTTCCATTTTTAATATCTTAGTCTGTATTTTAACGAGAAACAAATAGTTCATTGAAATTAAAGAATTTAAGGGTAATATCTAATCAATTATGTGTTTGCATCATTTTTATCGTATATTTAATGTATTAATAACAATAAACTGAAAATTCACAAAAACGTGGAAAAACAGCAAAATATTGCCTAATTCGATGATATTTTGTTTAAATCACATAAAGGAAAAGGGGATGATAAACGTGAAAATATTGCTAAATTCGATGATTTTTCGTACGACACAAAATGCTAGAAAACTTGCTTAAAATGCGATATTATGCGAAATTCTGAGATTTGAAGGCCAAATCACATATCGTGATTTTAAATACTACATGAAATAGTATCGAGATATTGGTAAAAATGAATATATTTACGTAATATCAAACTACATGAAAAACGTGAAAAAAGTCACTCTTATACCAAATTTGAGGATTTTAACTTCGAATCATGGAGCGAGGTTTCGTATTATTTAGATCCAAGAAAGGACATATGACAATGTTGTTTCCAATACAAATGATAAAAATCTATGTGTTTTCATTAGAATTAACTAATATGTTCCTGATTTTCCGTTAATATTACCGATGGAAGATGTACACGTAAAACCGCTCTATTCCGGCTGAAACGTCGATATATGCAATAATAACCGAACTTCTCCCCTTTTCAATATCTTACTCAGTATTTTAACGAGAAACAAATGGATTATTGAAAATGAAGTATTTAAGGTTGGTATCTAATCAATTATGTGTTTGCATTATTTTTACTGTATATTTAATGAATTAATACCAATAAACTGAAAATTTACAAAAACGTGGAAAAACGGCAAAATATTGTCTAATTCGATGATATTTAGTTTAAATCACATAAAGGAAAAGGGGATTGATAAACGTCAAAATATTGCTAAATTCGACGATTTTTAGTACAAAACAAATTGCAAGAAACTTGCTTAAAAATGCAAACTTTGCGAAATTCTGAGATATGAAGGCCAAATCAAATATCGTGAGAAAGCATGAAGTAGAATCGAAATATTGGTAAAAACGAATATATTTACGTAAAATCACACTACATGAAAAACGTGAAAAAAGTCTCTATTTTACCATATTTGAGGATTTTAACTTCAAATCATAGAGCGAGGTTTTGTATTATTTAGATCCAAGAAAAGACATATGACAATGCGAAACACATTTTATCATTCCAATACAAATGATATAAATCAATGTGTTTTCATTAGAATTAACTAAAATGTTCCTGATTTTCCGTTTATATTACCGATGGAAGATGTACACGTAAAACCGCTCTAATCCAGCTGAAACGTCGATATATGCAATAAAAACAGAACTTCTCCCCTTTTCAATATCTTAGTCTGTATTTTAACGAGAAACAAATAGTTGATTGAAAATAAAGTATTTAAGGGTAATATCTAATCAATTATGTGTTTGCATCATTTTTATCGTATATTTAATGTAATATTAACAATAAACTGAAAATTCACCAAAACGTGGAAAAACAGCAAAATATTGCCTAATTCGATGATATTTTGTTTAAATCACATAAAGGAAAAGGGGATGATAAACGTGAAAATATTGCTAAATTCAATGATTTTTCGTAAGACACAAAATGCAAGAAAACTTGCTTAAAATGCAATATTATGCGAAATTCTGAGATTTGAAGGCCAAATCACATATCGTGATACTACATGAAATAGTATCGAGATATTGGTAAAAATGAATATATTTACGTAATATCAAACTACATGAAAAACGTGAAAAAAGTCACTCTTATACCAAATTTGAGGATTTTAACTTCGAATCATGGAGCGAGGTTTCGTATTATTTAGATCCAAGAAAGGACATATGACAATGTTGTTTCCAATACAAATGATAAAAATCTATGTGTTTTCATTAGAATTAACTAATATGTTCCTGATTTTCCGTTAATATTACCGATGGAAGATGTACACGTAAAACCGCTCTATTTCGGCTGAAACGTCGATATATGTAATAAAAACCGAACTTCTCCCCGTTTCAATATCTTACTCAGTATTTTAACTAGAAACAAATGGATTATTGAAAATGAAGTATTTAAGGTTGTTATCTAATCAATTATGTGTTTGCATTATTTTTATCGTATATTTAATGAATTAATACCAATAAACTGAAAATTTACAAAAACGTGGAAAAACGGCAAAATATTGCCTAATTCGATGATATTTTGTTTAAATCACATAAAGGAAAAGGGGATTGATAAACGTCAAAATATTGCTAAATTCGACGATTTTTAGTACAAAACAAATTGCAAGAAACTTGCTTAAAAATGCAAACTTTGCGAAATTCTGAGATATGAAGGCCAAATCACATATCGTGAGAAAACATGAAGTAGAATCGAAATATTGGTAAAAACGAATATATTTACGTAAAATCACACTACATGAAAAACGTGAAAAAAGTCACTATTTTACCATATCTGAGGATTTTAACTTCAAATCATAGAGCGAGGTTTCGTATTATTTGGATCCAAAAAAAGACATATGACAATGCGAAACACATTTTATCATTCCAATACAAATGATAAAAATCAATGTGTTTTCATTAGAATTAACTAAAATGTTCCTGATTTTCCGTTTATATTACCGATGGAAGATGTACACGTAAAACCGCTCTAATCCAGCTGAAACGTCGATATATGCAATAAAAACAAAAGTTCTCCCCTTTTTAATATCTTAGTCTGTATTTTAACGAGAAACAAATAGTTCATTGAAATTAAAGTATTTAAGGGTAATATCTAATCAATTATGTGTTTACATCATTTTTATCGTATATTTAATGTATTAATAACAATAAACTGAAAATTCACAAAAACGTGGAAAAACAGCAAAATATTGCCTAATTCGATGATATTTTGTTTAAATCACATAAAGGAAAAGGGGATGATAAACGTGAAAATATTGCTAAATTCGATGATTTTTCGTACGACACAAAATGCTAGAAAACTTGCTTAAAATGCGATATTATGCGAAATTCTGAGATTTGAAGGCCAAATCACATATCGTGATTTGAAATACTACATGAAATAGTATCGAGATATTGGTAAAAATGAATATATTTACGTAATATCAAACTACATGAAAAACGTGAAAAAAGTCACTCTTATACCAAATTTGAGGATTTTAACTTCGAATCATGGAGCGAGGTTTCGTATTATTTAGATCCAAGAAAGGACATATGACAATGTTGTTTCCAATACAAATGATAAAAATCTATGTGTTTTCATTAGAATTAACTAATATGTTCCTGATTTTCCGTTAATATTACCGATGGAAGATGTACACGTAAAACCGCTCTATTCCGGCAGAAACGTCGATATATGCAATAATAACCGAACTTCTCCCCTTTTCAATATCTTACTCAGTATTTTAACGAGAAACAAATGGATTATTGAAAATGAAGTATTTAAGGTTGTTATCTAATCAATTATGTGTTTGCATTATTTTTACTGTATATTTAATGAATTAATACCAATAAACTGAAAATTTACAAAAACGTGGAAAAACGGCAAAATATTGTCTAATTCGATGATATTTAGTTTAAATCACATAAAGGAAAAGGGGATTGATAAACGTCAAAATATTGCTAAATTCGACGATTTTTAGTACAAAACAAATTGCAAGAAACTTGCTTAAAAATGCAAACTTTGCGAAATTCCGAGATATGAAGGCCAAATCAAATATCGTGAGAAAGCATGAAGTAGAATCGAAATATTGGTAAAAACGAATATATTTACGTAAAATCACACTACATGAAAAACGTGAAAAAAGTCTCTATTTTACCATATTTGAGGATTTTAACTTCAAATCATAGAGCGAGGTTTTGTATTATTTAGATCCAAGAAAAGACATATGACAATGCGAAACACATTTTATCATTCCAATACAAATGATATAAATCAATGTGTTTTCATTAGAATTAACTAAAATGTTCCTGATTTTCCGTTTATATTACCGTGGAAGATGTACACGTTAAACCGCTCTAATCCAGCTGAAACGTCGATATATGCAATAAAAACAGAACTTCTCCCCTTTTCAATATCTTAGTCTGTATTTTAACGAGAAACAAATAGTTGATTGAAAATAAAGTATTTAAGGGTAATATCTAATCAATTATGTGTTTGCATCATTTTTATCGTATATTTAATGTAATAATAACAATAAACTGAAAATTCACCAAAACGTGGAAAAACAGCAAAATATTGCCTAATTCGATGATATTTTGTTTAAATCACATAAAGGAAAAGGGGATGATAAACGTGAAAATATTGCTAAATTCCATGATTTTTCGTAAGACACAAAATGCAAGAAAACTTGCTTAAAATGCAATATTATGCGAAATTCTGGGATTTGAAGGCCAAATCACATATCGTGATTTGAAATACTACATGAAATAGTATCGAGATATTGGTAAAAATGAATATATTTACGTAATATCAAACTACATGAAAAAAACGTGAAAAAAGTCACTCTTATACCAAATTTGATGATTTTAACTTCGAATCATGGAGCGAGGTTTCGTATTATTTAGATCCAAGAAAGGACATATGACAATGTTGCTTCCAATACAAATGATAAAAATCTATGTTTTTTCATTAGAATTAACTAAAATGTTCCTGATTTTCCGTTCATATTACCGATGGAAGATGTACACTTAAAACCGCTCTAATCCAGCTGAAACGTCGATATATGCAATAAAAACAGATCTTCTCCCCTTTTCAATATCTTAGTCTGTATTTTAACGAGAAACAAATAGTTGATTGAAAATAAAGTATTTAAGGGTAATATCTAATCAATTATGTGTTTGCATCATTTTTATCGTATATATAATGTAATAATAACAATAAACTGAAAATTCACCAAAACGTGGAAAAACAGCAAAATATTGCCTAATTCGATGATATTTAGTTTAAATCACATAAAGGAAAAGGGGATTGATAAACGTCAAAATATTGCTAAATTCGACGATTTTTAGTACAAAACAAATTGCAAGAAACTTGCTTAAAAATGCAAACTTTGCGAAATTCTGAGATATGAAGGCCAAATCACATATCGTGAGAAAGCATGAAGTAGAATCGAAATATTGGTAAAAACGAATATATTTACGTAAAATCACACTACATGAAAAACGTGAAAAAAGTCACTATTTTACCATATTTGAGGATTTTAACTTCAAATCATAGAGCGAGGTTTCGTATTATTTAGATCCAAGAAAAGACATATGACAATGCGAAACACATTTTATCATTCCAATACAAATGATAAAAATCAATGTCTTTTCATTAGAATTAACTAAAATGTTCCTGATTTTCCGTTTATATTACCGATGGAAGATGTACACGTAAAACCGCTCTATTCCGGCTGAAACGTCGATATATGCAATAAAAACCGAACTTTTCCCCTTTTCAATATCTTACTCAGTATTTTAACGAGAAACAAATGGATTATTGAAAAAGAAGTATATAAGGTTGTTATCTAATCAATAATGTGTTTGCATTATTTTTATCGTATATTTAATGAATTAATACCAATAAACTCAAAATTTACAAAAACGTGGAAAAACGGCAAAATATTGCCTAATTCGATGATATTTTGTTTAAATCACATAAAGGAAAAGGGGATTGATAAACGTCAAAATATTGCTAAATTCGACGATTTTTAGTACAAAACAAATTGCAAGAAACTTGCTTAAAAATGCAAACTTTTTGCGAAATTCTGAGATGTGAAGGCCAAATCACATATCGTGAGAAAGCATGAAGTAGAATCGAAATATTGGTAAAAACGAATATATTTACGTAAAATCACACTACATGATAAACGTGAAAAAGAGTCACTATTTTACCATATTTGAGGATTTTAACTTCAAATCATAGAGCGAGGTTTCGTATTATTTAGATCCAAGAAAAGACATATGACAATGCGAAACACATTTTATCATTCCAATACAAATGATATAAATCAATGTGTTTTCATTAGAATTAACTAAAATGTTCCTGATTTTCCGTTTATATTACCGATGGAAGATGTACACGTAAAACCGCTCTAATCCAGCTGAAACGTCGATATATGCAATAAAAAGAGAACTTCTCCCCTTTTCAATATCTTAGTCTGTATTTTAACGAGAAACAAATAGTTGATTGAAAATAAAGTAATTAAGGGTAATATCTAATCAATTATGTGTTTGCATCATTTTTATCGTATATTTAATGTATTAATAACAATAAACTGAAAATTCACAAAAACGTGGAAAAACAGCAAAATATTGACTAATTCGATGATATTTTGTTTAAATCACATAAAGGAAAAGGGGATGATAAACGTGAAAATATTGCTAAATTCGATGATTTTTCGTACGACACAAAATGCAAGAAAACTTGCTTAAAATGCAATATTATGCGAAATTCTGGGATTTGAAGGCCAAATCACATATCGTGATTTGAAATACTACATGAAATAGTATCGAGATATTGGTAAAAATGAATATATTTACGTAATATAAAAAATGGAAAAACATGGAAAAACGTGAAAAAAGTCACTCTTATACCAAATTTGATGATTTTAACTTCGAATCATGGAGCGAGGTTTCGTATTATTTAGATCCAAGAAAGGACATATGACAATGTTGCTTCCAATACAAATGATAAAAATCTATGTGTTTTCATTAGAATTAACTAATATGTTCCTGATTTTCCGTTAATATTACCGATGGAAGATGTACACGTAAAACCGCTCTATTCCGGCTGAAACGTCGATATATGCAATAATAACCGAACTTCTCCCCTTTTCAATATCTTACTCAGTATTTTAACGAGAAACAAATGGATTATTGAAAATGAAGTATTTAAGGTTGTTATCTAATCAATTATGTGTTTGCATTATTTTTACTGTATATTTAATGAATTAATACCAATAAACTGAAAATTTACAAAAACGTGGAAAAACGGCAAAATATTGCCTAATTCGATGATATTTAGTTTAAATCACATAAAGGAAAAGGGATTGATAAACGTCAAAATATTTCAAAATTCGACGATTTTTAGGATCAGGAGAGGGATGCAGAGGTTTAAGAGAGTGATGCAGAGGCTCAAGAGAGTGATGCAGAGGATCAAGAGTGTGATGCAGAGGCTCGAGAGAGTGATTCAGAGGCTTTCGAAAGTGATGCAGAGAATCAAGAGAGTGATGCAGAGGCTCGAGAGAGTTATGCAGAGGCCTCAAGAGAGGGATTCAGAGGCTTAAGAGAGTGATGCAGAGGCTTAAGAGTGATGCAGAGGCTGAAGAGAGTGTTGCAGAGGCTCAAGAGAGGGATGAAGAGACTGAAGAGAGTGATGCAGAGGCTTAAGAGAGTGAGTCAAAGGCTTAGGAGAGGGATGCAGAGGCTCAAGAGTAATGTAGAGGCTGAAGAGGGTGATGCAGAGGCTCAAGAGTGGGATGCAGAGGCTTAAGAGAGGGATGCAGAGGTTCAAAAGAGGGATGTAGAGGCTCAAGAGAGTGATTCAGAGGCTTACGAGAGTGATGCAGAGGCTTAAGAGAGGGATGCAGAGGCTCAAAAGAGTGATTCAGAGGCTGAAGTGAGGGATGCAGAGGCTCAAGAGAGTGATTCAGAGGCTTACGAGAGTGATGCAGAGGCTTAAGAGAGTGATGCAGAGGCTAAAGAGAGTGATGCAGAGGCTCAAGAGAGGGATGCCGAGGCTCAAGAGAGGGATGCAGGGGCTCAAGAGAGGGATGCAGAGGCTCAAGTGAGGGATGCAGAGGCACAAGAGAGGGATGCAGAGGATCTTGAGAGTGATGCAGAGGCTCAAGAGAGGGATGCAGAGGCTTAGCGAGTGATTCAAATGCTCAAGAGAAGAATGCAAAGGCTCATGAGAGGGATGGAGGAGTTCAAGAGAGAGAGAGGCCGAGGCTCAAGAAAGGGATTCAGTGGCTTTAGAAAGTGATGCAGAGGCTCAAAAGAGGGATGCAGAGGCTTAAGAGGGTGATGCAGAGGCTCAAGAGAGTGATGCTGAAGCTCAATAGAGGGATGCAGCGGCTCAAGAGAGTGATAGAGAGGCTCAAGAGAGTGATTCAGAGGTTTGCGAGAGTGATGCAGAGGTTTGAGAGAGTGATGCAGAGGCTTACGAGAGTGATGCAGAGGCTTAAGAGAGTGGTGCAGAGGCTCAAGAGAGGAATGCAGAGACTCAAGAGAATGATGTAGAGGCTTAAGAGAGGGATGAATCACATAAAGGAAAAGGGGATTGATAAACGTCAAAATATTGCTAAATTCGACGATTTTTAGTACAAAACAAATTGCAAGAAATTTGCTTAAAAATGCAAACTTTGCGAAATTCTGAGATATGAAGGCCAAATCACATATCGTGAGAAAACATGAAGTAGAATGGAAATATTGGTAAAAACGAATATATTTACGTAAAATCACACTACATGAAAAACGTGAAAAAAGTCACTATTTTACCATATTTGAGGATTTTAACTTCAAATCATAGAGCGAGGTTTCGTATTATTTAGATCCAAAAAAAAGACATATGACAATGCGAAACACATTTTATCATTCCAATACAAATGATAAAAATCAAGGTGTTTTCATTAGAATTAACTAAAATGTTCCTGATTTTCCGTTTATATTACCGATGGAAGATGTACACGTAAAACCGCTCTAATCCAGCTGAAACGTCGATATATGCAATAAAAACAGAACTTCTCCCCTTTTCAATATCTTAGTCTGTATTTTAACGAGAAACAAATATTTGATTGAAAATAAAGTATTTAAGGGTAATATCTAATCAATTATGGTTTGCATCATATTTATCGTATATTTAATGTAATAATAACAATAAACTGAAAATTCACAAAAACGTGGAAAAACAGCAAAATATTGCCTAATTCGATGATATTTTGTTTAAATCACATAAAGGAAAAGGGGATGATAAACGTGAAAATATTGCTAAATTCAAGATTTTTCGTACGACACAAAATGCAAGAAAACTTGCTAAAATGCAATATTATGCGAAATTCTGAGATTTGAAGGCCAAATCACATGTCGTGATACTACATGAAATAGTATCGAGATATTGGTAAAAATGAATATATTTACGTAATATCAAACTACATGAAAAACGTGAAAAAAGTCACTATTATACCAAATTTGAGGATTTTAACTTCGAATCAAGGAGCGAGGTTTTGTATTGTTTAGATCCAAGAAAAGACATATGACAATGTTGTTGCCAATACAAATGATAAAAATCAATGTGTTTTCATTAGAATTAACTAATATGTTCCTGATTTTCCGTTTATATTACCGATGGAAGATGTACGCGTAAAACCGCTCTATTCCGGCTGAAACGTCGATATATGCAATAAAAACTGAACTTCTCCCCTTTTCAATATCTTACTCAGTATTTTAACTAGAAACAAATGGATTATTGAAAATGAAGTATTTAAGGTTGTTATCTAATCAATTATGTGTTTGCATTATTTTTATCGTATATTTAATGAATTAATACCAATAAACTGAAAATTTACAAAACCGTGGAAAAACAGCAAAATATTGCCTAATTCGATGATATTTTGATTAAATCACATAAAGTAAAAGGGGATTGATGAACGTCAAAATATTGCTAAATTCGACGATTTTTAGTACAAAACAAAATGCAAGAAATTTGCTTAAAAATGCAAACTTTGCGAAATTCTGAGATATGAAGGCTAAATCACATATCGTGAGAAAGCATGAAGTAGAATCGAAATATTGGTATAAACGAATATATTTACGTAAAATCATACTACATGAAAAACGTAAAAAAAGTCACTATTTTTACCATATTTGAGGATTTTAACTTCAAATCATAGAGACGGTTTCGTATTATTTAGATTTAAGAAAAGACATATGACAATGCGAAACACATTTTATCATTCCAAAACAAATGATATAAATCAATGTGTTTTCATTAGAATTAAATAAAATGTTCCTGATTTTCCGTTTATATTACCGATGGAAGATGTACACGTAAAACCGCTCTAATCCAGCTGAAACGTCGATATATGCAACAAAAACAGAACTTCTCCCCTTTTCAATATCTTAGTCTGTATTTTAACGAGAAACAAATAGTTGATTGAAAATAAAGTATTTAAGGGTAATATCTAATCAATTATATGTTTGCATCATTTTTATCGTATATTTAATGTAATAATAACAATAAACTGAAAATTCACCAAAACGTGGAAAAACAGCAAAATATTGCCTAATTCGATGATATTTTGTTTAAATCACATAAAGGAAAAGGGGAAGATAAACGTGAAAATATTGCTAAATTCGATGATTTTTCGTACGACACAAAATGCAAGAAAACTTGCTTAAAATGCAATATTATGCGAAATTCTGAGATTTGAAGGGCAAATCACATATCGTGATACTACATGAAATAGTACCGAGATATTGGTAAAAATGAATATATTTACGTAATATCAAACTACATGAAAAACGTGAAAAAAGTCACTTTTATACCAAATTTGAGGATTTTAACTTCGAATCATAGAGCGAGGTTTCGTATTATTTAGATCCAAGAAAGGACATATGACAATGTTGTTTCCAATACAAATGATAACAATCTATGTGTTTTCATTAGAATTAACTAATATGTTCCTGATTTTCCGTTAATATTACCGATGGAAGATGTACACGTAAAACCGCTCTATTCCGGCTGAAACGTCGATATATGCAATAATAACCGAACTTCTCCCCTTTTCAATATCTTACTCAGTATTTTAACGAGAAACAAATGGATTATTGAAAATGAAGTATTTAAGGTTGTTATCTAATCAATTATGTGTTTGCATTATTTTTACTGTATATTTAATGAATTAATACCAATAAACTGAAAATTTACAAAAACGTGGAAAAACGGCCAAATATTGCCTAATTCGATGATATTTTGTTTAAATCACATAAAGGAAAAGGGGATTGATAAACGTCAAAATATTGCTACATTCGACGATTTTTAGTACAAAACAAATTGCAAGAAACTTGCTTAAAAATGCAAACTTTGCGAAATTCTGAGATATGAAGGCCAAATCACATATCGTGAGAAAACATGAAGTAGAATCGAAATATTGGTAAAAACGAATATATTTACGTAAAATCACACTACATGAAAAACGTGAAAAAAGTCACTATTTTACCATATTTGAGGATTTTAACTTCAAATCATAGAGCGAGGTTTCGTATTATTTAGGATCCAAAAAAAGACATATGACAATGCGAAACACATTTTATCATTCCAATACAAATGATAAAAATCAATGTGTTTTCATTAGAATTAACTAAAATGTTCCTGATTTTCCGTTTATATTACCGATGGAAGATGTACACGTAAAACCGCTCTAATCCAGCTGAAACGTCGATATATGCAATAAAAACAAAAGTTCTCCCCTTTTTAATATCTTAGTCTGTATTTTAACGAGAAACAAATAGTTCATTGAAATTAAAGTATTTAAGGGTAATATCTAATCAATTATGTGTTTGCATCATTTTTATCGTATATTTAATGTATTAATAACAATAAACTGAAAATTCACAAAAACGTGGAAAAACAGCAAAATATTGCCTAATTCGATGATATTTTGTTTAAATCACATAAAGGAAAAGGGGATGATAAACGTGAAAATATTGCTAAATTCGATGATTTTTCGTACGACACAAAATGCTAGAAAACTTGCTTAAAATGCGATATTATGCGAAATTCTGAGATTTGAAGGCCAAATCACATATCGTGATTTGAAATACTACATGAAATAGTATCGAGATATTGGTAAAAATGAATATATTTACGTAATATCAAACTACATGAAAAACGTGAAAAAAGTCACTCTTATACCAAATTTGAGGATTTTAACTTCGAATCATGGAGCGAGGTTTCGTATTATTTAGATCCAAGAAAGGACATATGACAATGTTGTTTCCAATACAAATGATAAAAATCTATGTGTTTTCATTAGAATTAACTAATATGTTCCTGATTTTCCGTTAATATTACCGATGGAAGATGTACACGTAAAACCGCTCTATTCCGGCAGAAACGTCGATATATGCAATAATAACCGAACTTCTCCCCTTTTCAATATCTTACTCAGTATTTTAACGAGAAACAAATGGATTATTGAAAATGAAGTATTTAAGGTTGTTATCTAATCAATTATGTGTTTGCATTATTTTTACTGTATATTTAATGAATTAATACCAATAAACTGAAAATTTACAAAAACGTGGAAAAACGGCAAAATATTGCCTAATTCGATGATATTTAGTTTAAATCACATAAAGGAAAAGGGGATTGATAAACGTCAAAATATTGCTAAATTCGACGATTTTTAGTACAAAACAAATTGCAAGAAACTTGCTTAAAAATGCAAACTTTGCGAAATTCTGAGATATGAAGGCCAAATCAAATATCGTGAGAAAGCATGAAGTAGAATCGAAATATTGGTAAAAACGAATATATTTACGTAAAATCACACTACATGAAAAACGTGAAAAAAGTCTCTATTTTACCATATTTGAGGATTTTAACTTCAAATCATAGAGCGAGGTTTTGTATTATTTAGATCCAAGAAAAGACATATGACAATGCGAAACACATTTTATCATTCCAATACAAATGATATAAATCAATGTGTTTTCATTAGAATTAACTAAAATGTTCCTGATTTTCCGTTTATATTACCGATGGAAGATGTACACGTAAAACCGCTCTAATCCAGCTGAAACGTCGATATATGCAATAAAAAGAGAACTTCTCCCCTTTTCAATATCTTAGTCTGTATTTTAACGAGAAACAAATAGTTGATTGAAAATAAAGTATTTAAGGGTAATATCTAATCAATTATGTGTTTGCATCATTTTTATCGTATATTTAATGTAATAATAACAATAAACTGAAAATTCACCAAAACGTGGAAAAACAGCAAAATATTGCCTAATTCGATGATATTTTGTTTAAATCACATAAAGGAAAAGGGGATGATAAACGTGAAAATATTGCTAAATTCAATGATTTTTCGTAAGACACAAAATGCAAGAAAACTTGCTTAAAATGCAATATTATGCGAAATTTTGAGATTTGAAGGCCAAATCACATATCGTGATACTACATGAAATAGTATCGAGATATTGGTAAAAATGAATATATTTACGTAATATCAAACTACATGAAAAACGTGAAAAAAGTCACTCTTATACCAAATTTGAGGATTTTAACTTCGAATCATGGAGCGAGGTTTCGTATTATTTAGATCCAAGAAAGGACATATGACAATGTTGTTTCCAATACAAATGATAAAAATCTATGTGTTTTCATTAGAATTAACTAATATGTTCCTGATTTTCCGTTAATATTACCGATGGAAGATGTACACGTAAAACCGCTCTATTCCGGCAGAAACGTCGATATATGCAATAATAACCGAACTTCTCCCCTTTTCAATATCTTACTCAGTATTTTAACGAGAAACAAATGGATTATTGAAAATGAAGTATTTAAGGTTGTTATCTAATCAATTATGTGTTTGCATTATTTTTACTGTATATTTAATGAATTAATACCAATAAACTGAAAATTTACAAAAACGTGGAAAAACGGCAAAATATTGTCTAATTCGATGATATTTAGTTTAAATCACATAAAGGAAAAGGGGATTGATAAACGTCAAAATATTGCTAAATTCGACGATTTTTAGTACAAAACAAATTGCAAGAAACTTGCTTAAAAATGCAAACTTTGCGAAATTCTGAGATATGAAGGCCAAATCAAATATCGTGAGAAAGCATGAAGTAGAATCGAAATATTGGTAAAAACGAATATATTTACGTAAAATCACACTACATGAAAAACGTGAAAAAAGTCTCTATTTTACCATATTTGAGGATTTTAACTTCAAATCATAGAGCGAGGTTTTGTATTATTTAGATCCAAGAAAAGACATATGACAATGCGAAACACATTTTATCATTCCAATACAAATGATATAAATCAATGTGTTTTCATTAGAATTAACTAAAATGTTCCTGATTTTCCGTTTATATTACCGATGGAAGATGTACACGTAAAACCGCTCTAATCCAGCTGAAACGTCGATATATGCAATAAAAACAGAACTTCTCCCCTTTTCAATATCTTAGTCTGTATTTTAACGAGAAACAAATAGTTGATTGAAAATAAAGTATTTAAGGGTAATATCTAATCAATTATGTGTTTGCATCATTTTTATCGTATATTTAATGTAATAATAACAATAAACTGAAAATTCACCAAAACGTGGAAAAACAGCAAAATATTGCCTAATTCGATGATATTTTGTTTAAATCACATAAGGAAAAGGGGATGATAAACGTGAAAATATTGCTAAATTCCATGATTTTTCGTAAGACACAAAATGCAAGAAAACTTGCTTAAAATGCAATATTATGCGAAATTCTGAGATTTGAAGGCCAAATCACATATCGTGATACTACATGAAATAGTATCGAGATATTGGTAAAAATGAATATATTTACGTAATATCAAACTACATGAAAAACGTGAAAAAAGTCACTCTTATACCAAATTTGAGGATTTTAACTTCGAATCATGGAGCGAGGTTTCGTATTATTTAGATCCAAGAAAGGACATATGACAATGTTGTTTCCAATACAAATGATAAAAATCTATGTGTTTTCATTAGAATTAACTAATATGTTCCTGATTTTCCGTTAATATTACCGATGGAAGATGTACACGTAAAACCGCTCTATTCCGGCTGAAACGTCGATATATGTAATAAAAACCGAACTTCTCCCCGTTTCAATATCTTACTCAGTATTTTAACTAGAAACAAATGGATTATTGAAAATGAAGTATTTAAGGTTGTTATCTAATCAATTATGTGTTTGCATTATTTTTATCGTATATTTAATGAATTAATACCAATAAACTGAAAATTTACAAAAACGTGGAAAAACGGCAAAATATTGCCTAATTCGATGATATTTTGTTTAAATCACATAAAGGAAAAGGGGATTGATAAACGTCAAAATATTGCTAAATTCGACGATTTTTAGTACAAAACAAATTGCAAGAAACTTGCTTAAAAATGCAAACTTTGCGAAATTCTGAGATATGAAGGCCAAATCACATATCGTGAGAAAACATGAAGTAGAATCGAAATATTGGTAAAAACGAATATATTTACGTAAAATCACACTACATGAAAAACGTGAAAAAAGTCACTATTTTACCATATTTGAGGATTTTAACTTCAAATCATAGAGCGAGGTTTCGTATTATTTAGATCCAAAAAAAGACATATGACAATGCGAAACACATTTTATCATTCCAATACAAATGATAAAAATCAATGTGTTTTCATTAGAATTAACTAAAATGTTCCTGATTTTCCGTTTATATTACCGATGGAAGATGTACACGTAAAACCGCTCTAATCCAGCTGAAACGTCGATATATGCAATAAAAACAAAAGTTCTCCCCTTTTTAATATCTTAGTCTGTATTTTAACGAGAAACAAATAGTTCATTGAAATTAAAGTATTTAAGGGTAATATCTAATCAATTATGTGTTTACATCATTTTTATCGTATATTTAATGTATTAATAACAATAAACTGAAAATTCACAAAAACGTGGAAAAACAGCAAAATATTGCCTAATTCGATGATATTTTGTTTAAATCACATAAAGGAAAAGGGGATGATAAACGTGAAAATATTGCTAAATTCGATGATTTTTCGTACGACACAAAATGCTAGAAAACTTGCTTAAAATGCGATATTATGCGAAATTCTGAGATTTGAAGGCCAAATCACATATCGTGATTTGAAATACTACATGAAATAGTATCGAGATATTGGTAAAAATGAATATATTTACGTAATATCAAACTACATGAAAAACGTGAAAAAAGTCACTCTTATACCAAATTTGAGGATTTTAACTTCGAATCATGGAGCGAGGTTTCGTATTATTTAGATCCAAGAAAGGACATATGACAATGTTGTTTCCAATACAAATGATAAAAATCTATGTGTTTTCATTAGAATTAACTAATATGTTCCTGATTTTCCGTTAATATTACCGATGGAAGATGTACACGTAAAACCGCTCTATTCCGGCAGAAACGTCGATATATGCAATAATAACCGAACTTCTCCCCTTTTCAATATCTTACTCAGTATTTTAACGAGAAACAAATGGATTATTGAAAATGAAGTATTTAAGGTTGTTATCTAATCAATTATGTGTTTGCATTATT
This sequence comes from Procambarus clarkii, assembly GCF_040958095.1. Taxonomy (NCBI): domain Eukaryota; kingdom Metazoa; phylum Arthropoda; class Malacostraca; order Decapoda; family Cambaridae; genus Procambarus; species Procambarus clarkii. Next base: position 7,074,307 of record NC_091224.1, read on the forward strand.
TTTACTGTATATTTAATGAATTAATACCAATAAACTGAAAATTTACAAAAACGTGGAAAAACGGCAAAATATTGTCTAATTCGATGATATTTAGTTTAAATCACATAAAGGAAAAGGGGATTGATAAACGTCAAAATATTGCTAAATTCGACGATTTTTAGTACAAAACAAATTGCAAGAAACTTGCTTAAAAATGCAAACTTTGCGAAATTCTGAGATATGAAGGCCAAATCAAATATCGTGAGAAAGCATGAAGTAGAATCGAAATATTGGTAAAAACGAATATATTTACGTAAAATCACACTACATGAAAAACGTGAAAAAAGTCTCTATTTTACCATATTTGAGGATTTTAACTTCAAATCATAGAGCGAGGTTTTGTATTATTTAGATCCAAGAAAAGACATATGACAATGCGAAACACATTTTATCATTCCAATACAAATGATATAAATCAATGTGTTTTCATTAGAATTAACTAAAATGTTCCTGATTTTCCGTTTATATTACCGTGGAAGATGTACACGTAAAACCGCTCTAATCCAGCTGAAACGTCGATATATGCAATAAAAACAGAACTTCTCCCCTTTTCAATATCTTAGTCTGTATTTTAACGAGAAACAAATAGTTGATTGAAAATAAAGTATTTAAGGGTAATATCTAATCAATTATGTGTTTGCATCATTTTTATCGTATATTTAATGTAATAATAACAATAAACTGAAAATTCACCAAAACGTGGAAAAACAGCAAAATATTGCCTAATTCGATGATATTTTGTTTAAATCACATAAAGGAAAAGGGGATGATAAACGTGAAAATATTGCTAAATTCCATGATTTTTCGTAAGACACAAAATGCAAGAAAACTTGCTTAAAATGCAATATTATGCGAAATTCTGAGATTTGAAGGCCAAATCACATATCGTGATACTACATGAAATAGTATCGAGATATTGGTAAAAATGAATATATTTACGTAATATCAAACTACATGAAAAACGTGAAAAAAGTCACTCTTATACCAAATTTGAGGATTTTAACTTCGAATCATGGAGCGAGGTTTCGTATTATTTAGATCCAAGAAAGGACATATGACAATGTTGTTTCCAATACAAATGATAAAAATCTATGTGTTTTCATTAGAATTAACTAATATGTTCCTGATTTTCCGTTAATATTACCGATGGAAGATGTACACGTAAAACCGCTCTATTCCGGCTAGAAACGTCGATATATGCAATAATAACCGAACTTCTCCCCTTTTCAATATCTTACTCAGTATTTTAACGAGAAACAAATGGATTATTGAAAATGAAGTATTTAAGGTTGTTATCTAATCAATTATGTGTTTGCATTATTTTTACTGTATATTTAATGAATTAATACCAATAAACTGAAAATTTACAAAAACGTGGAAAAACGGCAAAATATTGTCTAATTCGATGATATTTTAGTTTAAATCACATAAAGGAAAAGGGGATTGATAAACGTCAAAATATTGCTAAATTCGACGATTTTTAGTACAAAACAAATTGCAAGAAACTTGCTTAAAAATGCAAACTTTGCGAAATTCTGAGATATGAAGGCCAAATCAAATATCGTGAGAAAGCATGAAGTAGAATCGAAATATTGGTAAAAACGAATATATTTACGTAAAATCACACTACATGAAAAACGTGAAAAAAGTCTCTATTTTACCATATTTGAGGATTTTAACTTCAAATCATAGAGCGAGGTTTTGTATTATTTAGATCCAAGAAAAGACATATGACAATGCGAAACACATTTTATCATTCCAATACAAATGATATAAATCAATGTGTTTTCATTAGAATTAACTAAAATGTTCCTGATTTTCCGTTTATATTACCGTGGAAGATGTACACGTAAAACCGCTCTAATCCAGCTGAAACGTCGATATATGCAATAAAAACAGAACTTCTCCCCTTTTCAATATCTTAGTCTGTATTTTAACGAGAAACAAATAGTTGATTGAAAATAAAGTATTTAAGGGTAATATCTAATCAATTATGTGTTTGCATCATTTTTATCGTATATTTAATGTAATAATAACAATAAACTGAAAATTCACCAAAACGTGGAAAAACAGCAAAATATTGCCTAATTCGATGATATTTTGTTTAAATCACATAAAGGAAAAGGGGATGATAAACGTGAAAATATTGCTAAATTCCATGATTTTTCGTAAGACACAAAATGCAAGAAAACTTGCTTAAAATGCAATATTATGCGAAATTCTGAGATTTGAAGGCCAAATCACATATCGTGATACTACATGAAATAGTATCGAGATATTGGTAAAAATGAATATATTTACGTAATATCAAACTACATGAAAAACGTGAAAAAAGTCACTCTTATACCAAATTTGAGGATTTTAACTTCGAATCATGGAGCGAGGTTTCGTATTATTTAGATCCAAGAAAGGACATATGACAATGTTGTTTCCAATACAAATGATAAAAATCTATGTGTTTTCATTAGAATTAACTAATATGTTCCTGATTTTCCGTTAATATTACCGATGGAAGATGTACACGTAAAACCGCTCTATTCCGGCATGAAACGTCGATATATGCAATAATAACCGAACTTCTCCCCTTTTCAATATCTTACTCAGTATTTTAACGAGAAACAAATGGATTATTGAAAATGAAGTATTTAAGGTTGTTATCTAATCAATTATGTGTTTGCATTATTTTTATCTGTATATTTAATGAATTAATACCAATAAACTGAAAATTTACAAAAACGTGGAAAAACGGCAAAATATTGTCTAATTCGATGATATTTAGTTTAAATCACATAAAGGAAAAGGGGATTGATAAACGTCAAAATATTGCTAAATTCGACGATTTTTAGTACAAAACAAATTGCAAGAAACTTGCTTAAAAATGCAAACTTTGCGAAATTCTGAGATATGAAGGCCAAATCACATATCGTGAGAAAACATGAAGTAGAATCGAAATATTGGTAAAAACGAATATATTTACGTAAAATCACACTACATGAAAAACGTGAAAAAAGTCACTATTTTACCATATCTGAGGATTTTAACTTCAAATCATAGAGCGAGGTTTCGTATTATTTGGATCCAAAAAAGACATATGACAATGCGAAACACATTTTATCATTCCAATACAAATGATAAAAATCAATGTGTTTTCATTAGAATTAACTAAAATGTTCCTGATTTTCCGTTTATATTACCGATGGAAGATGTACACGTAAAACCGCTCTAATCCAGCTGAAACGTCGATATATGCAATAAAAACAAAAGTTCTCCCCTTTTTAATATCTTAGTCTGTATTTTAACGAGAAACAAATAGTTCATTGAAATTAAAGTATTTAAGGGTAATATCTAATCAATTATGTGTTTGCATCATTTTTATCGTATATTTAATGTATTAATAACAATAAACTGAAAATTCACAAAAACGTGGAAAAACAGCAAAATATTGCCTAATTCGATGATATTTTGTTTAAATCACATAAAGGAAAAGGGGATGATAAACGTGAAAATATTGCTAAATTCGATGATTTTTCGTACGACACAAAATGCTAGAAAACTTGCTTAAAATGCGATATTATGCGAAATTCTGAGATTTGAAGGCCAAATCACATATCGTGATTTGAAATACTACATGAAATAGTATCGAGATATTGGTAAAAATGAATATATTTACGTAATATCAAACTACATGAAAAACGTGAAAAAAGTCACTCTTATACCAAATTTGAGGATTTTAACTTCGAAATCATGGAGCGAGGTTTCGTATTATTTAGATCCAAGAAAGGACATATGACAATGTTGTTTCCAATACAAATGATAAAAATCTATGTGTTTTCATTAGAATTAACTAATATGTTCCTGATTTTCCGTTAATATTACCGATGGAAGATGTACACGTAAAACCGCTCTATTCCGGCTGAAACGTCGATATATGCAATAATAACCGAACTTCTCCCCTTTTCAATATCTTACTCAGTATTTTAACGAGAAACAAATGGATTATTGAAAATGAAGTATTTAAGGTTGTTATCTAATCAATTATGTGTTTGCATTATTTTTACTGTATATTTAATGAATTAATACCAATAAACTGAAAATTTACAAAAACGTGGAAAAACCTCCAAATATTGTCTAATTCGATGATATTTAGTTTAAATCACATAAAGGAAAAGGGGATTGATAAACGTCAAAATATTGCTAAATTCGACGATTTTTAGTACAAAACAAATTGCAAGAAACTTGCTTAAAAATGCAAACTTTGCGAAATTCTGAGATATGAAGGCCAAATCAAATATCGTGAGAAAGCATGAAGTAGAATCGAAATATTGGTAAAAACGAATATATTTACGTAAAATCACACTACATGAAAAACGTGAAAAAAGTCTCTATTTTACCATATTTGAGGATTTTAACTTCAAATCATAGAGCGAGGTTTTGTATTATTTAGATCCAAGAAAAGACATATGACAATGCGAAACACATTTTATCATTCCAATACAAATGATATAAATCAATGTGTTTTCATTAGAATTAACTAAAATGTTCCTGATTTTCCGTTTATATTACCGTGGAAGATGTACACGTAAAACCGCTCTAATCCAGCTGAAACGTCGATATATGCAATAAAAACAGAACTTCTCCCCTTTTCAATATCTTAGTCTGTATTTTAACGAGAAACAAATAGTTGATTGAAAATAAAGTATTTAAGGGTAATATCTAATCAATTATGTGTTTGCATCATTTTTATCGTATATTTAATGTAATAATAACAATAAACTGAAAATTCACCAAAACGTGGAAAAACAGCAAAATATTGCCTAATTCGATGATATTTTGTTTAAATCACATAAAGGAAAAGGGGATGATAAACGTGAAAATATTGCTAAATTCCATGATTTTTCGTAAGACACAAAATGCAAGAAAACTTGCTTAAAATGCAATATTATGCGAAATTCTGAGATTTGAAGGCCAAATCACATATCGTGATACTACATGAAATAGTATCGAGATATTGGTAAAAATGAATATATTTACGTAATATCAAACTACATGAAAAACGTGAAAAAAGTCACTCTTATACCAAATTTGAGGATTTTAACTTCGAATCATGGAGCGAGGTTTCGTATTATTTAGATCCAAGAAAGGACATATGACAATGTTGTTTCCAATACAAATGATAAAAATCTATGTGTTTTCATTAGAATTAACTAATATGTTCCTGATTTTCCGTTAATATTACCGATGGAAGATGTACACGTAAAACCGCTCTATTCCGGCTGAAACGTCGATATATGTAATAAAAACCGAACTTCTCCCCGTTTCAATATCTTACTCAGTATTTTAACTAGAAACAAATGGATTATTGAAAATGAAGTATTTAAGGTTGTTATCTAATCAATTATGTGTTTGCATTATTTTTATCGTATATTTAATGAATTAATACCAATAAACTGAAAATTTACAAAAACGTGGAAAAACGGCAAAATATTGCCTAATTCGATGATATTTTGTTTAAATCACATAAAGGAAAAGGGGATTGATAAACGTCAAAATATTGCTAAATTCGACGATTTTTAGTACAAAACAAATTGCAAGAAACTTGCTTAAAAATGCAAACTTTGCGAAATTCTGAGATATGAAGGCCAAATCACATATCGTGAGAAAACATGAAGTAGAATCGAAATATTGGTAAAAACGAATATATTTACGTAAAATCACACTACATGAAAAACGTGAAAAAAGTCACTATTTTACCATATTTGAGGATTTTAACTTCAAATCATAGAGCGAGGTTTCGTATTATTTAGATCCAAAAAAAGACATATGACAATGCGAAACACATTTTATCATTCCAATACAAATGATAAAAATCAATGTGTTTTCATTAGAATTAACTAAAATGTTCCTGATTTTCCGTTTATATTACCGATGGAAGATGTACACGTAAAACCGCCCTAATCCAGCTGAAACGTCGATATATGCAATAAAAACGAAAGTTCTTCCCTTTTTAATATCTTAGTCTGTATTTTAACGAGAAACAAATAGTTCATTGAAATTAAAGAATTTAAGGGTAATATCTAATCAATTATGTGTTTGCATCATTTTTATCGTATATTTAATGTATTAATAACAATAAACTGAAAATTCACAAAAACGTGGAAAAACAGCAAAATATTGCCTAATTCGATGATATTTTGTTTAAATCACATAAAGGAAAAGGGGATGATAAACGTGAAAATATTGCTAAATTCGATGATTTTTCGTACGACACAAAATGCTAGAAAACTTGCTTAAAATGCGATATTATGCGAAATTCTGAGATTTGAAGGCCAAATCACATATCGTGATTTTAAATACTACATGAAATAGTATCGAGATATTGGTAAAAATGAATATATTTACGTAATATCAAACTACATGAAAAACGTGAAAAGTCACTCTTATACCAAATTTGAGGATTTTAACTTCGAATCATGGAGCGAGGTTTCGTATTATTTAGATCCAAGAAAGGACATATGACAATGTTGTTTCCAATACAAATGATAAAAATCTATGTGTTTTCATTAGAATTAACTAATATGTTCCTGATTTTCCGTTAATATTACCGATGGAAGATGTACACGTAAAACCGCTCTATTCCGGCTGAAACGTCGATATATGCAATAATAACCGAACTTCTCCCCTTTTCAATATCTTACTCAGTATTTTAACGAGAAACAAATGGATTATTGAAAATGAAGTATTTAAGGTTGGTATCTAATCAATTATGTGTTTGCATTATTTTTACTGAATATTTAATGAATTAATACCAATAAACTGAAAATTTACAAAAACGTGGAAAAACGGCAAAATATTGTCTAATTCGATGATATTTAGTTTAAATCACATAAAGGAAAAGGGGATTGATAAACGTCAAAATATTGCTAAATTCGACGATTTTTAGTACAAAACAAATTGCAAGAAACTTGCTTAAAAATGCAAACTTTGCGAAATTCTGAGATATGAAGGCCAAATCAAATATCGTGAGAAAGCATGAAGTAGAATCGAAATATTGGTAAAAACGAATATATTTACGTAAAATCACACTACATGAAAAACGTGAAAAAAGTCTCTATTTTACCATATTTGAGGATTTTAACTTCAAATCATAGAGCGAGGTTTTGTATTATTTAGATCCAAGAAAAGACATATGACAATGCGAAACACATTTTATCATTCCAATACAAATGATATAAATCAATGTGTTTTCATTAGAATTAACTAAAATGTTCCTGATTTTCCGTTTATATTACCGATGGAAGATGTACACGTAAAACCGCTCTAATCCAGCTGAAACGTCGATATATGCAATAAAAACAGAACTTCTCCCCTTTTCAATATCTTAGTCTGTATTTTAACGAGAAACAAATAGTTGATTGAAAATAAAGTATTTAAGGGTAATATCTAATCAATTATGTGTTTGCATCATTTTTATCGTATATTTAATGTAATATTAACAATAAACTGAAAATTCACCAAAACGTGGAAAAACAGCAAAATATTGCCTAATTCGATGATATTTTGTTTAAATCACATAAAGGAAAAGGGGATGATAAACGTGAAAATATTGCTAAATTCAATGATTTTTCGTAAGACACAAAATGCAAGAAAACTTGCTTAAAATGCAATATTATGCGAAATTCTGAGATTTGAAGGCCAAATCACATATCGTGATACTACATGAAATAGTATCGAGATATTGGTAAAAATGAATATATTTACGTAATATCAAACTACATGAAAAACGTGAAAAAAGTCACTCTTATACCAAATTTGAGGATTTTAACTTCGAATCATGGAGCGAGGTTTCGTATTATTTAGATCCAAGAAAGGACATATGACAATGTTGTTTCCAATACAAATGATAAAAATCTATGTGTTTTCATTAGAATTAACTAATATGTTCCTGATTTTCCGTTAATATTACCGATGGAAGATGTACACGTAAAACCGCTCTATTCCGGCTGAAACGTCGATATATGTAATAAAAACCGAACTTCTCCCCGTTTCAATATCTTACTCAGTATTTTAACTAGAAACAAATGGATTATTGAAAATGAAGTATTTAAGGTTGTTATCTAATCAATTATGTGTTTGCATTATTTTTATCGTATATTTAATGAATTAATACCAATAAACTGAAAATTTACAAAAACGTGGAAAAACGGCAAAATATTGCCTAATTCGATGATATTTTGTTTAAATCACATAAAGGAAAAGGGGATTGATAAACGTCAAAATATTGCTAAATTCGACGATTTTTAGTACAAAACAAATTGCAAGAAACTTGCTTAAAAATGCAAACTTTGCGAAATTCTGAGATATGAAGGCCAAATCACATATCGTGAGAAAACATGAAGTAGAATCGAAATATTGGTAAAAACGAATATATTTACGTAAAATCACACTACATGAAAAACGTGAAAAAAGTCACTATTTTACCATATTTGAGGATTTTAACTTCAAATCATAGAGCGAGGTTTCGTATTATTTAGATCCAAAAAAAGACATATGACAATGCGAAACACATTTTATCATTCCAATACAAATGATAAAAATCAATGTGTTTTCATTAGAATTAACTAAAATGTTCCTGATTTTCCGTTTATATTACCGATGGAAGATGTACACGTAAAACCGCTCTAATCCAGCTGAAACGTTGATATATGCAATAAAAACAAAAGTTCTCCCCTTTTTAATATCTTAGTCTGTATTTTAACGAGAAACAAATAGTTCATTGAAATTAAAGTATTTAAGGGTAATATCTAATCAATTATGTGTTTACATCATTTTTATCGTATATTTAATGTATTAATAACAATAAACTGAAAATTCACAAAAACGTGGAAAAACAGCAAAATATTGCCTAATTCGATGATATTTTGTTTAAATCACATAAAGGAAAAGGGGATGATAAACGTGAAAATATTGCTAAATTCGATGATTTTTCGTACGACACAAAATGCTAGAAAACTTGCTTAAAATGCGATATTATGCGAAATTCTGAGATTTGAAGGCCAAATCACATATCGTGATTTGAAATACTACATGAAATAGTATCGAGATATTGGTAAAAATGAATATATTTACGTAATATCAAACTACATGAAAAACGTGAAAAAAGTCACTCTTATACCAAATTTGAGGATTTTAACTTCGAATCATGGAGCGAGGTTTCGTATTATTTAGATCCAAGAAAGGACATATGACAATGTTGTTTCCAATACAAATGATAAAAATCTATGTGTTTTCATTAGAATTAACTAATATGTTCCTGATTTTCCGTTAATATTACCGATGGAAGATGTACACGTAAAACCGCTCTATTCCGGCAGAAACGTCGATATATGCAATAATAACCGAACTTCTCCCCTTTTCAATATCTTACTCAGTATTTTAACGAGAAACAAATGGATTATTGAAAATGAAGTATTTAAGGTTGTTATCTAATCAATTATGTGTTTGCATTATTTTTACTGTATATTTAATGAATTAATACCAATAAACTGAAAATTTACAAAAACGTGGAAAAACGGCAAAATATTGTCTAATTCGATGATATTTAGTTTAAATCACATAAAGGAAAAGGGGATTGATAAACGTCAAAATATTGCTAAATTCGACGATTTTTAGTACAAAACAAATTGCAAGAAACTTGCTTAAAAATGCAAACTTTGCGAAATTCTGAGATATGAAGGCCAAATCAAATATCGTGAGAAAGCATGAAGTAGAATCGAAATATTGGTAAAAACGAATATATTTACGTAAAATCACACTACATGAAAAACGTGAAAAAAGTCTCTATTTTACCATATTTGAGGATTTTAACTTCAAATCATAGAGCGAGGTTTTGTATTATTTAGATCCAAGAAAAGACATATGACAATGCGAAACACATTTTATCATTCCAATACAAATGATATAAATCAATGTGTTTTCATTAGAATTAACTAAAATGTTCCTGATTTTCCGTTTATATTACCGTGGAAGATGTACACGTAAAACCGCTCTAATCCAGCTGAAACGTCGATATATGCAATAAAAACAGAACTTCTCCCCTTTTCAATATCTTAGTCTGTATTTTAACGAGAAACAAATAGTTGATTGAAAATAAAGTATTTAAGGGTAATATCTAATCAATTATGTGTTTGCATCATTTTTATCGTATATTTAATGTAATAATAACAATAAACTGAAAATTCACCAAAACGTGGAAAAACAGCAAAATATTGCCTAATTCGATGATATTTTGTTTAAATCACATAAAGGAAAAGGGGATGATAAACGTGAAAATATTGCTAAATTCCATGATTTTTCGTAAGACACAAAATGCAAGAAAACTTGCTTAAAATGCAATATTATGCGAAATTCTGAGATTTGAAGGCCAAATCACATATCGTGATACTACATGAAATAGTATCGAGATATTGGTAAAAATGAATATATTTACGTAATATCAAACTACATGAAAAACGTGAAAAAAGTCACTCTTATACCAAATTTGAGGATTTTAACTTCGAATCATGGAGCGAGGTTTCGTATTATTTAGATCCAAGAAAGGACATATGACAATGTTGTTTCCAATACAAATGATAAAAATCTATGTGTTTTCATTAGAATTAACTAATATGTTCCTGATTTTCCGTTAATATTACCGATGGAAGATGTACACGTAAAACCGCTCTATTCCGGCAGAAACGTCGATATATGCAATAATAACCGAACTTCTCCCCTTTTCAATATCTTACTCAGTATTTTAACGAGAAACAAATGGATTATTGAAAATGAAGTATTTAAGGTTGTTATCTAATCAATTATGTGTTTGCATTATTTTTACTGTATATTTAATGAATTAATACCAATAAACTGAAAATTTACAAAAACGTGGAAAAACGGCAAAATATTGTCTAATTCGATGATATTTAGTTTAAATCACATAAAGGAAAAGGGGATTGATAAACGTCAAAATATTGCAAAATTCGACGATTTTTAGTACAAAACAAATTGCAAGAAACTTGCTTAAAAATGCAAACTTTGCGAAATTCTGAGATATGAAGGCCAAATCAAATATCGTGAGAAAGCATGAAGTAGAATCGAAATATTGGTAAAAACGAATATATTTACGTAAAATCACACTACATGAAAAACGTGAAAAAAGTCTCTATTTTACCATATTTGAGGATTTTAACTTCAAATCATAGAGCGAGGTTTTGTATTATTTAGATCCAAGAAAAGACATATGACAATGCGAAACACATTTTATCATTCCAATACAAATGATATAAATCAATGTGTTTTCATTAGAATTAACTAAAATGTTCCTGATTTTCCGTTTATATTACCGTGGAAGATGTACACGTAAAACCGCTCTAATCCAGCTGAAACGTCGATATATGCAATAAAAACAGAACTTCTCCCCTTTTCAATATCTTAGTCTGTATTTTAACGAGAAACAAATAGTTGATTGAAAATAAAGTATTTAAGGGTAATATCTAATCAATTATGTGTTTGCATCATTTTTATCGTATATTTAATGTAATAATAACAATAAACTGAAAATTCACCAAAACGTGGAAAAACAGCAAAATATTGCCTAATTCGATGATATTTTGTTTAAATCACATAAAGGAAAAGGGGATGATAAACGTGAAAATATTGCTAAATTCCATGATTTTTCGTAAGACACAAAATGCAAGAAAACTTGCTTAAAATGCAATATTATGCGAAATTCTGAGATTTGAAGGCCAAATCACATATCGTGATACTACATGAAATAGTATCGAGATATTGGTAAAAATGAATATATTTACGTAATATCAAACTACATGAAAAACGTGAAAAAAGTCACTCTTATACCAAATTTGAGGATTTTAACTTCGAATCATGGAGCGAGGTTTCGTATTATTTAGATCCAAGAAAGGACATATGACAATGTTGTTTCCAATACAAATGATAAAAATCTATGTGTTTTCATTAGAATTAACTAATATGTTCCTGATTTTCCGTTAATATTACCGATGGAAGATGTACACGTAAAACCACTCTATTCCGGCAGAAACGTCGATATATGCAATAATAACCGAACTTCTCCCCTTTTCAATATCTTACTCAGTATTTTAACGAGAAACAAATGGATTATTGAAAATGAAGTATTTAAGGTTGTTATCTAATCAATTATGTGTTTGCATTATTTTTACTGTATATTTAATGAATTAATACCAATAAACTGAAAATTTACAAAAACGTGGAAAAACGGCCAAATATTGTCTAATTCGATGATATTTAGTTTAAATCACATAAAGGAAAAGGGGATTGATAAACGTCAAAATATTGCTAAATTCGACGATTTTTAGTACAAAACAAATTGCAAGAAACTTGCTTAAAAATGCAAACTTTGCGAAATTCTGAGATATGAAGGCCAAATCACATATCGTGAGAAAACATGAAGTAGAATCGAAATATTGGTAAAAACGAATATATTTACGTAAAATCACACTACATGAAAAACGTGAAAAAAGTCACTATTTTACCATATCTGAGGATTTTAACTTCAAATCATAGAGCGAGGTTTCGTATTATTTGGATCCAAAAAAAGACATATGACAATGCGAAACACATTTTATCATTCCAATACAAATGATAAAAATCAATGTGTTTTCATTAGAATTAACTAAAATGTTCCTGATTTTCCGTTTATATTACCGATGGAAGATGTACACGTAAAACCGCTCTAATCCAGCTGAAACGTCGATATATGCAATAAAAACAAAAGTTCTCCCCTTTTTAATATCTTAGTCTGTATTTTAACGAGAAACAAATAGTTCATTGAAATTAAAGTATTTAAGGGTAATATCTAATCAATTATGTGTTTGCATCATTTTTATCGTATATTTAATGTATTAATAACAATAAACTGAAAATTCACAAAAACGTGGAAAAACAGCAAAATATTGCCTAATTCGATGATATTTTGTTTAAATCACATAAAGGAAAAGGGGATGATAAACGTGAAAATATTGCTAAATTCGATGATTTTTCGTACGACACAAAATGCTAGAAAACTTGCTTAAAATGCGATATTATGCGAAATTCTGAGATTTGAAGGCCAAATCACATATCGTGATTTGAAATACTACATGAAATAGTCTCGAGATATTGGTAAAAATGAATATATTTACGTAATATCAAACTACATGAAAAACGTGAAAAAAGTCACTTTTATACCAAATTTGAGGATTTTAACTTCGAAACATGGAGCGAGGTTTCGTATTATTTAGATCCAAGAAAGGACATATGACAATGTTGTTTCCAATACAAATGATAAAAATCTATGTGTTTTCATTAGAATTAACTAATATGTTCCTGATTTTCCGTTAATATTACCGATGGAAGATGTACACGTAAAACCGCTCTATTCCGGCTGAAACGTCGATATATGCAATAATAACCGAACTTCTCCCCTTTTCAATATCTTACTCAGTATTTTAACGAGAAACAAATGGATTATTGAAAATGAAGTATTTAAGGTTGTTATCTAATCAATTATGTGTTTGCATTATTTTTACTGTATATTTAATGAATTAATACCAATAAACTGAAAATTTACAAAAACGTGGAAAAACGGCCAAATATTGCCTAATTCGATGATATTTTGTTTAAATCACATAAAGGAAAAGGGGATTGATAAACGTCAAAATATTGCTACATTCGACGATTTTTAGTACAAAACAAATTGCAAGAAACTTGCTTAAAAATGCAAACTTTGCGAAATTCTGAGATATGAAGGCCAAATCACATATCGTGAGAAAACATGAAGTAGAATCGAAATATTGGTAAAAACGAATATATTTACGTAAAATCACACTACATGAAAAACGTGAAAAAAGTCACTATTTTACCATATTTGAGGATTTTAACTTCAAATCATAGAGCGAGGTTTCGTATTATTTGGATCCAAAAAAAGACATATGACAATGCGAAACACATTTTATCATTCCAATACAAATGATAAAAATCAATGTGTTTTCATTAGAATTAACTAAAATGTTCCTGATTTTCCGTTTATATTACCGATGGAAGATGTACACGTAAAACCGCTCTAATCCAGCTGAAACGTCGATATATGCAATAAAAACAAAAGTTCTCCCCTTTTTAATATCTTAGTCTGTATTTTAACGAGAAACAAATAGTTCATTGAAATTAAAGTATTTAAGGGTAATATCTAATCAATTATGTGTTTGCATCATTTTTATCGTATATTTAATGTATTAATAACAATAAACTGAAAATTCACAAAAACGTGGAAAAACAGCAAAATATTGCCTAATTCGATGATATTTTGTTTAAATCACATAAAGGAAAAGGGGATGATAAACGTGAAAATATTGCTAAATTCGATGATTTTTCGTACGACACAAAATGCTAGAAAACTTGCTTAAAATGCGATATTATGCGAAATTCTGAGATTTGAAGGCCAAATCACATATCGTGATTTGAAATTCTACATGAAATAGTATCGAGATATTGGTAAAAATGAATATATTTACGTAATATCAAACTACATGAAAAACGTGAAAAAAGTCACTCTTATACCAAATTTGAGGATTTTAACTTCGAATCATGGAGCGAGGTTTCGTATTATTTAGATCCAAGAAAGGACATATGACAATGTTGTTTCCAATACAAATGATAAAAATCTATGTGTTTTCATTAGAATTAACTAATATGTTCCTGATTTTCCGTTAATATTACCGATGGAAGATGTACACGTAAAACCGCTCTATTCCGGCAGAAACGTCGATATATGCAATAATAACCGAACTTCTCCCCTTTTCAATATCTTACTCAGTATTTTAACGAGAAACAAATGGATTATTGAAAATGAAGTATTTAAGGTTGTTATCTAATCAATTATGTGTTTGCATTATTTTTACTGTATATTTAATGAATTAATACCAATAAACTGAAAATTTACAAAAACGTGGAAAAACGGCAAAATATTGCCTAATTCGATGATATTTAGTTTAAATCACATAAAGGAAAAGGGGATTGATAAACGTCAAAATATTGCTAAATTCGACGATTTTTAGTACAAAACAAATTGCAAGAAACTTGCTTAAAAATGCAAACTTTGCGAAATTCTGAGATATGAAGGCCAAATCAAATATCGTGAGAAAGCATGAAGTAGAATCGAAATATTGGTAAAAACGAATATATTTACGTAAAATCACACTACATGAAAAACGTGAAAAAAGTCACTATTTTACCATATTTGAGGATTTTAACTTCAAATCATAGAGCGAGGTTTCGTATTATTTAGATCCAAAAAAAGACATATGACAATGCGAAACACATTTTATCATTCCAATACAAATGATAAAAATCAATGTGTTTTCATTAGAATTAACTAAAATGTTCCTGATTTTCCGTTTATATTACCGATGGAAGATGTACACGTAAAACCGCTCTAATCCAGCTGAAACGTCGATATATGCAATAAAAACGAAAGTTCTTCCCTTTTTAATATCTTAGTCTGTATTTTAACGAGAAACAAATAGTTCATTGAAATTAAAGAATTTAAGGGTAATATCTAATCAATTATGTGTTTGCATCATTTTTATCGTATATTTAATGTATTAATAACAATAAACTGAAAATTCACAAAAACGTGGAAAAACAGCAAAATATTGCCTAATTCGATGATATTTTGTTTAAATCACATAAAGGAAAAGGGGATGATAAACGTGAAAATATTGCTAAATTCGATGATTTTTCGTACGACACAAAATGCTAGAAAACTTGCTTAAAATGCGATATTATGCGAAATTCTGAGATTTGAAGGCCAAATCACATATCGTGATTTGAAATACTACATGAAATAGTATCGAGATATTGGTAAAAATGAATATATTTACGTAATATCAAACTACATGAAAAACGTGAAAAAAGTCACTCTTATACCAAATTTGAGGATTTTAACTTCGAATCATGGAGCGAGGTTTCGTATTATTTAGATCCAAGAAAGGACATATGACAATGTTGTTTCCAATACAAATGATAAAAATCTATGTGTTTTCATTAGAATTAACTAATATGTTCCTGATTTTCCGTTAATATTACCGATGGAAGATGTACACGTAAAACCGCTCTATTCCGGCTGAAACGTCGATATATGCAATAATAACCGAACTTCTCCCCTTTTCAATATCTTACTCAGTATTTTAACGAGAAACAAATGGATTATTGAAAATGAAGTATTTAAGGTTGGTATCTAATCAATTATGTGTTTGCATTATTTTTACTGTATATTTAATGAATTAATACCAATAAACTGAAAATTTACAAAAACGTGGAAAAACGGCCAAATATTGCCTAATTCGATGATATTTTGTTTAAATCACATAAAGGAAAAGGGGATTGATAAACGTCAAAATATTGCTAAATTCGACGATTTTTAGTACAAAACAAATTGCAAGAAACTTGCTTAAAAATGCAAACTTTGCGAAATTCTGAGATATGAAGGCCAAATCACATATCGTGAGAAAACATGAAGTAGAATCGAAATATTGGTAAAAACGAATATATTTACGTAAAATCACACTACATGAAAAACGTGAAAAAAGTCACTATTTTACCATATTTGAGGATTTTAACTTCAAATCATAGTTCGAGGTTTCGTATTATTTGGATCCAAAAAAAGACATATGACAATGCGAAACACATTTTATCATTCCAATACAAATGATAAAAATCAATGTGTTTTCATTAGAATTAACTAAAATGTTCCTGATTTTCCGTTTATATTACCGATGGAAGATGTACACGTAAAACCGCTCTAATCCAGCTGAAACGTCGATATATGCAATAAAAACAAAAGTTCTCCCCTTTTTAATATCTTAGTCTGTATTTTAACGAGAAACAAATAGTTCATTGAAATTAAAGTATTTAAGGGTAATATCTAATCAATTATGTGTTTGCATCATTTTTATCGTATATTTAATGTATTAATAACAATAAACTGAAAATTCACAAAAACGTGGAAAAACAGCAAAATATTGCCTAATTCGATGATATTTTGTTTAAATCACATAAAGGAAAAGGGGATGATAAACGTGAAAATATTGCTAAATTCGATGATTTTTCGTACGACACAAAATGCTAGAAAACTTGCTTAAAATGCGATATTATGCGAAATTCTGAGATTTGAAGGCCAAATCACATATCGTGATTTGAAATACTACATGAAATAGTCTCGAGATATTGGTAAAAATGAATATATTTACGTAATATCAAACTACATGAAAAACGTGAAAAAAGTCACTTTTATACCAAATTTGAGGATTTTAACTTCGAAACATGGAGCGAGGTTTCGTATTATTTAGATCCAAGAAAGGACATATGACAATGTTGTTTCCAATACAAATGATAAAAATCTATGTGTTTTCATTAGAATTAACTAATATGTTCCTGATTTTCCGTTAATATTACCGATGGAAGATGTACACGTAAAACCGCTCTATTCCGGCTGAAACGTCGATATATGCAATAATAACCGAACTTCTCCCCTTTTCAATATCTTACTCAGTATTTTAACGAGAAACAAATGGATTATTGAAAATGAAGTATTTAAGGTTGTTATCTAATCAATTATGTGTTTGCATTATTTTTACTGTATATTTAATGAATTAATACCAATAAACTGAAAATTTACAAAAACGTGGAAAAACGGCCAAATATTGCCTAATTCGATGATATTTTGTTTAAATCACATAAAGGAAAAGGGGATTGATAAACGTCAAAATATTGCTACATTCGACGATTTTTAGTACAAAACAAATTGCAAGAAACTTGCTTAAAAATGCAAACTTTGCGAAATTCTGAGATATGAAGGCCAAATCACATATCGTGAGAAAACATGAAGTAGAATCGAAATATTGGTAAAAACGAATATATTTACGTAAAATCACACTACATGAAAAACGTGAAAAAAGTCACTATTTTACCATATTTGAGGATTTTAACTTCAAATCATAGAGCGAGGTTTCGTATTATTTGGATCCAAAAAAAGACATATGACAATGCGAAACACATTTTATCATTCCAATACAAATGATAAAAATCAATGTGTTTTCATTAGAATTAACTAAAATGTTCCTGATTTTCCGTTTATATTACCGATGGAAGATGTACACGTAAAACCGCTCTAATCCAGCTGAAACATCGATATATGCAATAAAAACAAAAGTTCTCCCCTTTTTAATATCTTAGTCTGTATTTTAACGAGAAACAAATAGTTCATTGAAATTAAAGTATTTAAGGGTAATATCTAATCAATTATGTGTTTGCATCATTTTTATCGTATATTTAATGTATTAATAACAATAAACTGAAAATTCACAAAAACGTGGAAAAACAGCAAAATATTGCCTAATTCGATGATATTTTGTTTAAATCACATAAAGGAAAAGGGGATGATAAACGTGAAAATATTGCTAAATTCGATGATTTTTCGTACGACACAAAATGCTAGAAAACTTGCTTAAAATGCGATATTATGCGAAATTCTGAGATTTGAAGGCCAAATCACATATCGTGATTTGAAATTCTACATGAAATAGTATCGAGATATTGGTAAAAATGAATATATTTACGTAATATCAAACTACATGAAAAACGTGAAAAAAGTCACTCTTATACCAAATTTGAGGATTTTAACTTCGAATCATGGAGCGAGGTTTCGTATTATTTAGATCCAAGAAAGGACATATGACAATGTTGTTTCCAATACAAATGATAAAAATCTATGTGTTTTCATTAGAATTAACTAATATGTTCCTGATTTTCCGTTAATATTACCGATGGAAGATGTACACGTAAAACCGCTCTATTCCGGCAGAAACGTCGATATATGCAATAATAACCGAACTTCTCCCCTTTTCAATCTTACTCAGTATTTTAACGAGAAACAAATGGATTATTGAAAATGAAGTATTTAAGGTTGTTATCTAATCAATTATGTGTTTGCATTATTTTTACTGTATATTTAATGAATTAATACCAATAAACTGAAAATTTACAAAAACGTGGAAAAACGGCAAAATATTGCCTAATTCGATGATATTTAGTTTAAATCACATAAAGGAAAAGGGGATTGATAAACGTCAAAATATTGCTAAATTCGACGATTTTTAGTACAAAACAAATTGCAAGAAACTTGCTTAAAAATGCAAACTTTGCGAAATTCTGAGATATGAAGGCCAAATCAAATATCGTGAGAAAGCATGAAGTAGAATCGAAATATTGGTAAAAACGAATATATTTACGTAAAATCACACTACATGAAAAACGTGAAAAAAGTCTCTATTTTACCATATTTGAGGATTTTAACTTCAAATCATAGAGCGAGGTTTTGTATTATTTAGATCCAAGAAAAGACATATGACAATGCGAAACACATTTTATCATTCCAATACAAATGATAAAAATCAACGTGTTTTCATTAGAATTAACTAAAATGTTCCTGATTTTCCGTTTATATTACCGATTGAAGATGTACACGTAAAACCGCTCTAATCCAGCTGAAACGTCGATATATGCAATAAAAACGAAAGTTCTTCCCTTTTTAATATCTTAGTCTGTATTTTAACGAGAAACAAATAGTTCATTGAAATTAAAGAATTTAAGGGTAATATCTAATCAATTATGTGTTTGCATCATTTTTATCGTATATTTAATGTAATAATAACAATAAACTGAAAATTCACCAAAACGTGGAAAAACAGCAAAATATTGCCTAATTCGATGATATTTTGTTTAAATCACATAAAGGAAAAGGGGATGATAAACGTGAAAATATTGCTAAATTCAATGATTTTTCGTAAGACACAAAATGCAAGAAAACTTGCTTAAAATGCAATATTATGCGAAATTCTGAGATTTGAAGGCCAAATCACATATCGTGATACTACATGAAATAGTATCGAGATATTGGTAAAAATGAATATATTTACGTAATATCAAACTACATGAAAAACGTGAAAAAAGTCACTATTATACCAAATTTGAGGATTTTAACTTCGAATCATGGAGCGAGGTTTCGTATTATTTAGATCCAAGAAAAGACATATGACAATGTTGTTGCCAATACAAATGATAAAAATCAATGTGTTTTTATTAGAATTAACTAATATGTTCCTGATTTTCCGTTTATATTACCGATGGAAGATGTACACGTAAAACCGCTCTATTCCGGCTGAAACGTCGATATATGTAATAAAAACCGAACTTCTCCCCTTTTCAATATCTTACTCAGTATTTTAACTAGAAACAAATGGATTATTGAAAATGAAGTATTTAAGGTTGTTATCTAATCAATTATGTGTTTGCATTATTTTTATCGTATATTTAATGAATTAATACCAATAAACTGAAAATTTACAAAAACGTGGAAAAACGGCAAAATATTGCCTAATTCGATGATATTTTGTTTAAATCACATAAAGGAAAAGGGGATTGATAAACGTCAAAATATTGCTAAATTCGACGATTTTTAGTACAAAACAAATTGCAAGAAACTTGCTTAAAAATGCAAACTTTGCGAAATTCTGAGATATGAAGGCCAAATCACATATCGTGAGAAAACATGAAGTAGAATCGAAATATTGGTAAAAACGAGTATATTTACGTAAAATCACACTACATGAAAAACGTGAAAAAGTCACTATTTTACCATATTTGAGGATTTTAACTTCAAATCATAGAGCGAGGTTTCGTATTATTTAGATCCAAAAAAAGACATATGACAATGCGAAACACATTTTATCATTCCAATACAAATGATAAAAATCAACGTGTTTTCATTAGAATTAACTAAAATGTTCCTGATTTTCCGTTTATATTACCGATGGAAGATGTACACGTAAAACCGCTCTAATCCAGCTGAAACGTCGATATATGCAATAAAAACGAAAGTTCTTCCCTTTTTAATATCTTAGTCTGTATTTTAACGAGAAACAAATAGTTCATTGAAATTAAAGAATTTAAGGGTAATATCTAATCAATTATGTGTTTGCATCATTTTTATCGTATATTTAATGTATTAATAACAATAAACTGAAAATTCACAAAAACGTGGAAAAACAGCAAAATATTGCCTAATTCGATGATATTTTGTTTAAATCACATAAAGGAAAAGGGGATGATAAACGTGAAAATATTGCTAAATTCGATGATTTTTCGTACGACACAAAATGCTAGAAAACTTGCTTAAAATGCGATATTATGCGAAATTCTGAGATTTGAAGGCCAAATCACATATCGTGATTTGAAATACTACATGAAATAGTATCGAGATATTGGTAAAAATGAATATATTTACGTAATATCAAACTACATGAAAAACGTTAAAAAAGTCACTCTTATACCAAATTTGAGGATTTTAACTTCGAATCATGGAGCGAGGTTTCGTATTATTTAGATCCAAGAAAGGACATATGACAATGTTGTTTCCAATACAAATGATAAAAATCTATGTGTTTTCATTAGAATTAACTAATATGTTCCTGATTTTCCGTTAATATTACCGATGGAAGATGTACACGTAAAACCGCTCTATTCCGGCTGAAACGTCGATATATGCAATAATAACCGAACTTCTCCCCTTTTCAATACCTTACTCAGTATTTTAACGAGAAACAAATGGATTATTGAAAATGAAGTATTTAATGTTGTTATCTAATCAATTATGTGTTTGCATTATTTTTACTGTATATTTAATGAATTAATACCAATAAACTGAAAATTTACAAAAACGTGGAAAAACGGCAAAATATTGCCTAATTCGATGATATTTAGTTTAAATCACATAAAGGAAAAGGGGATTGATAAACGTCAAAATATTGCTACATTCGACGATTTTTAGTACAAAACAAATTGCAAGAAACTTGCTTAAAAATGCAAACTTTGCGAAATTCTGAGATATGAAGGCCAAATCACATATCGTGAGAAAACATGAAGTAGAATCGAAATATTGGTAAAAACGAATATATTTACGTAAAATCACACTACATGAAAAACGTGAAAAAAAGTCACTATTTTACCATATTTGAGGATTTTAACTTCAAATCATAGAGCGAGGTTTCGTATTATTTGGATCCAAAAAAAGACATATGACAATGCGAAACACATTTTATCATTCCAATACAAATGATAAAAATCAATGTGTTTTCATTAGAATTAACTAAAATGTTCCTGATTTTCCGTTTATATTACCGATGGAAGATGTACACGTAAAACCGCTCTAATCCAGCTGAAACGTCGATATATGCAATAAAAACAAAAGTTCTCCCCTTTTTAATATCTTAGTCTGTATTTTAACGAGAAACAAATAGTTCATTGAAATTAAAGTATTTAAGGGTAATATCTAATCAATTATGTGTTTGCATCATTTTTATCGTATATTTAATGTATTAATAACAATAAACTGAAAATTCACAAAAACGTGGAAAAACAGCAAAATATTGCCTAATTCGATGATATTTTGTTTAAATCACATAAAGGAAAAGGGGATGATAAACGTGAAAATATTGCTAAATTCGATGATTTTTCGTACGACACAAAATGCTAGAAAACTTGCTTAAAATGCGATATTATGCGAAATTCTGAGATTTGAAGGCCAAATCACATATCGTGATTTGAAATACAACATGAAATAGTATCGAGATATTGGTAAAAATGAATATATTTACGTAATATCAAACTACATGAAAAACGTGAAAAAAGTTACTCTTATACCAAATTTGAGGATTTTAACTTCGAATCATGGAGCGAGGTTTCGTATTATTTAGATCCAAGAAAGGACATATGACAATGTTGTTTCCAATACAAATGATAAAAATCTATGTGTTTTCATTAGAATTAACTAATATGTTCCTGATTTTCCGTTAATATTACCGATGGAAGATGTACACGTAAAACCGCTCTATTCCGGCAGAAACGTCGATATATGCAATAATAACCGAACTTCTCCCCTTTTCAATATCTTACTCAGTATTTTAACGAGAAACAAATGGATTATTGAAAATGAAGTATTTAAGGTTGTTATCTAATCAATTATGTGTTTGCATTATTTTTACTGTATATTTAATGAATTAATACCAATAAACTGAAAATTTACAAAAACGTGGAAAAACGGCAAAATATTGCCTAATTCGATGATATTTTGATTAAATCACATAAAGTAAAAGGGGATTGATAAACGTCAAAATATTGCTAAATTCGACGATTTTTAGTACAAAACAAAATGCAAGAAACTTGCTTAAAAAGGCAAACTTTGCGAAATTCTGAGATATGAAGGCCAAATCACATATCGTGAGAAAACTTGAAGTTGAATCGAAATATTGGTAAAAACGAATATATTTACGTAAAATCACACTACATGAAAAACGTGAAAAAAGTCACTATTTTACCATATTTGAGGATTTTAACTTCAAATCATAGAGCGAGGTTTCGTATTATTTAGATCCAAGAAAAGACATATGACAATGCGAAACACATTTTATCATTCCAATACAAATGATAAAAATCAATGTGTTTTCATTAGAATTAACTAAAATGTTCCTGATTTTCCATTTATATTACCGATGGAAGATGTACACGTAAAACCGCTCTAATCCAGCTGAAACGTCGATATATGCAATACAAACAAAAGTTCTCCCCTTTTTAATATTTTAGTCTCTATTTTAACGAGAAACAAATAGTTGATTGAAATTAAAGTATTTAAGGGTAATATCTAATCAATTATGTGTTTGCATCATTTTAATCGTATATTTAATATATTAATAACAATAAACTGAAAATTCACAAAAACGTGGAAAAACAGCAAAATATTGCCTAATTCGATGATATTTTGTTTAAATCACATAAAGGAAAAGGGATTGATAAACGTCAAAATATTTCAAAATTCGACGATTTTTAGGATCAGGAGAGGGATGCAGAGGTTTAAGAGAGTGATGCAGAGGCTCAAGAGAGTGATGCAGAGGATCAAGAGTGTGATGCAGAGGCTCGAGAGAGTGATTCAGAGGCTTTCGAAAGTGATGCAGAGAATCAAGAGCAGTTATGCAGTAGTTATGCAGAGGCTCGAGAGAGTTATGCAGAGGCCTCAAGAGAGGGATTCAGAGGCTTAAGAGAGTGATGCAGAGGCTTAAGAGTGATGCAGAGGCTGAAGAGAGTGTTGCAGAGGCTCAAGAGAGGGATGAAGAGACTGAAGAGAGTGATGCAGAGGCTTAAGAGAGTGAGTCAAAGGCTTAGGAGAGGGATGCAGAGGCTCAAGAGTAATGTAGAGGCTGAAGAGGGTGATGCAGAGGCTCAAGAGTGGG
Organism: Procambarus clarkii; assembly: GCF_040958095.1. Classification (NCBI taxonomy): domain Eukaryota; kingdom Metazoa; phylum Arthropoda; class Malacostraca; order Decapoda; family Cambaridae; genus Procambarus; species Procambarus clarkii. The sequence goes on from NC_091224.1 coordinate 7,098,756, forward strand.
ATGCAGAGGCTTAAGAGAGGGATGCAGAGGTTCAAAAGAGGGATGTAGAGGCTCAAGAGAGTGATTCAGAGGCTTACGAGAGTGATGCAGAGGCTTAAGAGAGGGATACAGAGGGTCAAAAGAGTGATTCAGAGGCTGAAGTGAGGGATGCAGAGGCTCAAGAGAGTGATTCAGAGGCTTACGAGAGTGAAGCAGAGGCTTAAGAGAGTGATGCAGAGGCTAAAGAGAGTGATGCAGAGGCTCAAGAGAGGGATGCCGAGGCTCAAGAGAGGGATGCAGGGGCTCAAGAGAGGGATGCAGAGGCTCAAGTGAGGGATGCAGAGGCACAAGAGAGGGATGCAGAGGCTCTTGAGAGTGATGCAGAGGCTCAAGAGAGGGATGCAGAGGCTTAGCGAGTGATTGAAATGCTCAAGAGAAGGATGCAAAGGCTCATGAGAGGGATGGAGGAGTTCAAGAGAGAGAGAGGCCGAGGCTCAAGAAAGGGATTCAGTGGCTTTAGAAAGTGATGCAGAGGCTCAAAAGAGGGATGCAGAGGCTTAAGAGGGTGATGCAGACGCTCAAGAGAGTGATGCAGAAGCTCAATAGAGGGATGCAGCGGCTCAAGAGAGTGATAGAGAGGCTCAAGAGAGTGATTCAGAGGTTTGCGAGAGTGATGCAGAGGTTTGAGAGAGTGATGCAGAGGCTTACGAGAGTGATGCAGAGGCTTAAGAGAGTGGTGCAGAGGCTCAAGAGAGGGATGCAGAGACTCAAGAGAGTGATGCAGAAGCTTAAGAGAGGGGCGCTGAGGCTCAAGAGAATGATGCAGAGGCCCAAGAGAGTGCTGCAAAAGGCTCAAGAGAGGGATGCTGAGGCGCCAGAGAGGGATGCAGAGGCTCAAGAGAGTGATGCAGAGGCTCAAGAGAATGATGTAGAGGCTTAAGAGAGGGATGAATCACATAAAGGAAAAGGGGATTGATAAACGTCAAAATATTGCTAAATTCGACGATTTTTAGTACAAAGCAAATTGCAAGAAATTTGCTTAAAAATGCAAACTTTGCGAAATTCTGAGATATGAAGGCCAAATCACATATCGTGAGAAAACATGAAGTAGAATGGAAATATTGGTAAAAACGAATATATTTACGTAAAATCACACTACATGAAAAACGTGAAAAAAGTCACTATTTTACCATATTTGAGGATTTTAACTTCAAATCATAGAGCGAGGTTTCGTATTATTTAGATCCAAAAAAAGACATATGACAATGCGAAACACATTTTATCATTCCAATACAAATGATAAAAATCAAGGTGTTTTCATTAGAATTAACTAAAATGTTCCTGATTTTCCGTTTATATTACCGATGGAAGATGTACACGTAAAACCGCTATAATCCAGCTGAAACGTCGATATATGCAATAAAAACAGAACTTCATCCCTTTTCAATATCTTAGTCTGTATTTTAACGAGAAACAAATATTTGATTGAAAATAAAGTATTTAAGGGTAATATCTAATCAATTATGGTTTGCATCATATTTATCGTATATTTAATGTAATAATAACAATAAACTGAAAATTCACAAAAACGTGGAAAAACAGCAAAATATTGCCTAATTCGATGATATTTTGTTTAAATCACATAAAGGAAAAGGGGATGATAAACGTGAAAATATTGCTAAATTCAAAGATTTTTCGTACGACACAAAATGCAAGAAAACTTGCTAAAAATGCAATATTATGCGAAATTCTGAGATTTGAAGGCCAAATCACATATCGTGATACTACATGAAATAGTATCGAGATATTGGTAAAAATGAATATATTTACGTAATATCAAACTACATGAAAAACGTGAAAAAAGTCACTCTTATACCAAATTTGAGGATTTTAACTTCGAATCATGGAGCGAGGTTTCGTATTATTTAGATCCAAGAAAGGACATATGACAATGTTGTTTCCAATACAAATGATAAAAATCAATGTGTTTTCATTAGAATTAACTAATATGTTCCTGATTTTCCGTTTATATTACCGATGGAAGATGTACACGTAAAACCGCTCTATTCCGGCTGAAACGTCGATATATGCAATAATAACCGAACTTCTCCCCTTTTCAATATCTTACTCAGTATTTTAACGAGAAACAAATGGATTATTGAAAATTAAGTATTTAAGGTTGTTATCTAATCAATTATGTGTTTGTATTATTTTTACTGTATATTTAATGAATTAATACCAATAAACTGAAAATTTACAAAAACGTGGAAAAACGGCCAAATATTGCCTAATTCGATGATATTTTGTTTAAATCACATAAAGGAAAAGGGTATTGATAAACGTCAAAATATTGCTAAATTCGACGATTTTTAGTACAAAACAAATTGCAAGAAACTTGCTTAAAAAATGCAAACTTTGCGAAATTCTGAGATATGAAGGCCAAATCAAATATCGTGAGAAAGCATGAAGTAGAATCGAAATATTGGTAAAAACGAATATATTTACGTAAAATCACACTACATGAAAAACGTGAAAAAAGTCACTATTTTACCATATTTGAGGATTTTAACTTCAAATCATAGAGCGAGGTTTTGTATTATTTAGATCCAAGAAAAGACATATGACAATGCGAAACACATTTTATCATTCCAATACAAATGATATAAATCAATGTGTTTTCATTAGAATTAACTAAAATGTTCCTGATTTTCCGTTTATATTACCGATGGAAGATGTACACGTAAAACCGCTCTAATCCAGCTGAAACGTCGATATATGCAATAAAAAGAGAACTTCTCCCCTTTTCAATATCTTAGTCTGTATTTTAACGAGAAACAAATAGTTGATTGAAAATAAAGTATTTAAGGGTAATATCTAATCAATTATGTGTTTGCATCATTTTTATCGTATATTTAATGTAATAATAACAATAAACTGAAAATTCACCAAAACGTGGAAAAACAGCAAAATATTGCCTAATTCGATGATATTTTGTTTAAATCACATAAAGGAAAAGGGGATGATAAACGTGAAAATATTGCTAAATTCAATGATTTTTCGTAAGACACAAAATGCAAGAAAACTTGCTTAAAATGCAATATTATGCGAAATTCTGAGATTTGAAGGCCAAATCACATATCGTGATACTACATGAAATAGTATCGAGATATTGGTAAAAATGAATATATTTACGTAATATCAAACTACATGAAAAACGTGAAAAAAGTCACTATTATACCAAATTTGAGGATTTTAACTTCGAATCAAGGAGCGAGGTTTCGTATTGTTTAGATCCAAGAAAAGACATATGACAATGTTGTTGCCAATACAAATGATAAAAATCAATGTGTTTTCATTAGAATTAACTAATATGTTCCTGATTTTCCGTTTATATTACCGATGGAAGATGTACACGTAAAACCGCTCTATTCCGGCTGAAACGTCGATATATGCAATAAAAACCGAACTTCTCCCCTTTTCAATATCTTACTCAGTATTTTAACTAGAAACAAATGGATTATTGAAAATGAAGTATTTAAGGTTGTTATTTAATCAATTATGTGTTTGCATTATTTTTATCGTATATTTAATGAATTAATACCAATAAACTGAAAATATACAAAAACGTGGAAAAACGGCAAAATATTGCCTAATTCGATGATATTTTGTTTAAATCACATAAAGGAAAAGGGGATTGATAAACGTCAAAATATTGCTAAATTCGACGATTTTTAGTAAAAAACAAATTGCAAGAAACTTGCTTAAAAATGCAAACTTTGCGAAATTCTGAGATATGAAGGCCAAATCACATATCGTGAGAAAAAATGAAGTAGAATCGAAATATTGGTAAAACGAATATATTTACGTAAAATCACACTACATGAAAAACGTGAAAAAAGTCACTATTTTACCATATTTGAGGATTTTAACTTCAAATCATAGAGCGAGGTTTCGTATTATTTGGATCCAAAAAAAGACATATGACAATGCGAAACACATTTTATCATTCCAATACAAATGATAAAAATCAATGTGTTTTCATTAGAATTAACTAAAATGTTCCTGATTTTCCGTTTATATTACCGATGGAAGATGTACACGTAAAACCGCTCTAATCCAGCTGAAACGTCGATATATGCAATAAAAAGAGAACTTCTCCCCTTTTCAATATCTTAGTCTGTATTTTAACGAGAAACAAATAGTTGATTGAAAATAAAGTATTTAAGGGTAATATCTAATCAATTATGTGTTTGCATCATTTTTATCGTATATTTAATGTAATAATAACAATAAACTGAAAATTCACCAAAACGTGGAAAAACAGCAAAATATTGCCTAATTCGATGATATTTTGTTTAAATCACATAAAGGAAAAGGGGATGATAAACGTGAAAATATTGCTAAATTCAATGATTTTTCGTAAGACACAAAATGCAAGAAAACTTGCTTAAAATGCAATATTATGCGAAATTCTGAGATTTGAAGGCCAAATCACATATCGTGATACTACATGAAATAGTATCGAGATATTGGTAAAAATGAATATATTTACGTAATATCAAACTACATGAAAAACGTGAAAAAAGTCACTATTATACCAAATTTGAGGATTTTAACTTCGAATCAAGGAGCGAGGTTTCGTATTGTTTAGATCCAAGAAAAGACATATGACAATGTTGTTGCCAATACAAATGATAAAAATCAATGTGTTTTCATTAGAATTAACTAATATGTTCCTGATTTTCCGTTTATATTACCGATGGAAGATGTACACGTAAAACCGCTCTATTCCGGCTGAAACGTCGATATATGCAATAAAAACCGAACTTCTCCCCTTTTCAATATCTTACTCAGTATTTTAACTAGAAACAAATGGATTATTGAAAATGAAGTATTTAAGGTTGTTATTTAATCAATTATGTGTTTGCATTATTTTTATCGTATATTTAATGAATTAATACCAATAAACTGAAAATATACAAAAACGTGGAAAAACGGCAAAATATTGCCTAATTCGATGATATTTTGTTTAAATCACATAAAGGAAAAGGGGATTGATAAACGTCAAAATATTGCTAAATTCGACGATTTTTAGTAAAAAACAAATTGCAAGAAACTTGCTTAAAAATGCAAACTTTGCGAAATTCTGAGATATGAAGGCCAAATCACATATCGTGAGAAAACATGAAGTAGAATCGAAATATTGGTAAAAACGAATATATTTACGTAAAATCACACTACATGAAAAACGTGAAAAAAGTCACTATTTTACCATATTTGAGGATTTTAACTTCAAATCATAGAGCGAGGTTTCGTATTATTTAGATCCAAAAAAAGACATATGACAATGCGAAACACATTTTATCATTCCAATACAAATGATAAAAATCAATGTGTTTTCATTAGAATTAACTAAAATGTTCCTGATTTTCCGTTTATATTACCGATGGAAGATGTACACGTAAAACCGCTCTAATCCAGCTGAAACGTCGATATATGCAATGAAAACGAAAGTTCTTCCCTTTTTAATATCTTAGTCTGTATTTTAACGAGAAACAAATAGTTCATTGAAATTAAAGTATTTAAGGGTAATATCTAATCAATTATGTGTTTGCATCATTTTTATCCTATATTTAATGTATTAATAACAATAAACTGAAAATTCACAAAGTTAGTTTAGTTCATTTATTATGCACCCCATACCCATCTTGTGGGCGGTAGTGGAAAGGGTTACAGAGGCACATAATGGGCTCAGGGACTGAACCCCACAATTCATTTAGCTAAGCAAGTTACAATCTTGATGAGCTAGTTACAAAATTCAATATAAGTCATCACATCAACAATGGGTTCGAGATCGACCTCAAGTACAGGTTCTAAATTAAGCAACTGACATATGTGGAGAGCTAGTGTCAAAATTTATATGTTTGTCCTGCACACCGCCCCCCATCCAGTGGGCAGCGGTGGATAGGTTACAATCACTTAGTTACTACCTACAGTTAGCAAACTGGGGATATTTGGCTAAAATTTCTGGTAGCAGATCATTTTGAATGAAATATTGACACATCGCTGGAACATTGGTTATAGAATTGTCTCTAAATTCACAAAAACGTGGAAAAACAGCAAAATATTGCCTAATTCGATGATATTTTGTTTAAATCACATAAAGGAAAAGGGGATGATAAACGTGAAAATATTGCTAAATTCGATGATTTTTAGTACGACACAAAATGCTAGAAAACTTGCTTAAAATGCGATATTATGCGAAATTCTGAGATTTGAAGGCCAAATCACATATCGTGATTTGAAATACTACATGAAATAGTATCGAGATATTGGTAAAAATGAATATATTTACGTAATATCAAACTACATGAAAAACGTGAAAAAAGTCACTCTTATACCAAATTTGAGGATTTTAACTTCGAATCATGGAGCGAGGTTTCGTATTATTTAGATCCAAGAAAGGACATATGACAATGTTGTTTCCAATACAAATGATAAAAATCTATGTGTTTTCATTAGAATTAACTAATATGTTCCTGATTTTCCGTTAATATTACCGATGGAAGACGTAAAACGCTCTATTCCGGCAGAAACGTCGATATATGCAATAATAACCGAACTTCTCCCCTTTTCAATATCTTACTCAGTATTTTAACGAGAAACAAATGGATTATTGAAAATGAAGTATTTAAGGTTGTTATCTAATCAATTATGTGTTTGCATTATTTTTACTGTATATTTAATGAATTAATACCAATAAACTGAAAATTTACAAAAACGTGGAAAAACGGCAAAATATTGCCTAATTCGATGATATTTAGTTTAAATCACATAAAGGAAAAGGGGATTGATAAACGACAAAATATTGCTAAATTCGACGATTTTTAGTACATAACAAATTGCAAGAAACTTGCTTAAAAATGCAAACTTTGCGAAATTCTGAGATATGAAGACCAAATCAAATATCGTGAGAAAGCATGAAGTAGAATCGAAATATTGGTAAAAACGAATATATTTACGTAAAATCACACTACATGAAAAACGTGAAAAAAGTCACTATTTTACCATATTTGAGGATTTTAACTTCAAATCATAGAGCGAGGTTTTGTATTATTTAGATCCAAGAAAAGACATATGACAATGCGAAACACATTTTATCATTCCAATACAAATGATATAAATCAATGTGTTTTCATTAGAATTAACTAAAATGTTCCTGATTTTCCGTTTATATTACCGATGGAAGATGTACACGTAAAACCGCTCTAATCCAGCTGAAACGTCGATATATGCAATAAAAAGAGAACTTCTCCCCTTTTCAATATCTTAGTCTGTATTTTAACGAGAAACAAATAGTTGATTGAAAATAAAGTATTTAAGGGTAATATCTAATCAATTATGTGTTTGCATCATTTTTATCGTATATTTAATGTAATAATAACAATAAACTGAAAATTCACCAAAACGTGGAAAAACAGCAAAATATTGCCTAATTCGATGATATTTTGTTTAAATGACATAAAGGAAAAGGGGATGATAAACGTGAAAATATTGCTAAATTCAATGATTTTTCGTAAGACACAAAATGCAAGAAAACTTGCTTAAAATGCAATATTATGCGAAATTCTGAGATTTGAAGGCCAAATCACATATCGTGATACTACATGAAATAATATCGAGATATTGGTAAAAATGAATATATTTACGTAATATCAAACTACATGAAAAACGTGAAAAAAGTCACTATTATACCAAATTTGAGGATTTTAACTTTGAATCATGGAGCGAGGTTTCGTATTATTTAGATCCAAGAAAAGACATATGACAATGTTGTTGCCAATACAAATGATAAAAATCAATGTGTTTTCATTAGAATTAACTAATATGTTCCTGATTTTCCGTTTATATTACCGATGGAAGATGTACACGTAAAACCGCTCTATTCCGGCTGAAACGTCGATATATGTAATAAAAACCGAACTTCTCCCCTTTTCAATATCTTACTCAGTATTTTAACTAGAAACAAATGGATTATTGAAAATGAAGTATTTAAGGTTGTTATCTAATCAATTATTTGTTTGCATTATTTTTATCGTATATTTAATGAATTAATACCAATAAACTGAAAATATACAAAAACGTGGAAAAACGGCAAAATATTGCCTAATTCGATGATATTTTGTTTAAATCACATAAAGGAAAAGGGGATTGATAAACGTCAAAATATTGCTAAATTCGACGATTTTTAGTACAAAACAAATTGCAAGAAACTTGCTTAAAAATGCAAACTTTGCGAAATTCTGAGATATGAAGGCCAAATCACATATCGTGAGAAAACATGAAGTAGAATCGAAATATTGGTAAAAACGAATATATTTACGTAAAATCACACTACATGAAAAACGTGAAAAAAGTCACTATTTTACCATATTTGAGGATTTTAACTTCAAATCATAGAGCGAGGTTTCGTATTATTTAGATCCAAAAAAAGACATATGACAATGCGAAACACATTTTATCATTCCAATACAAATGATAAAAATCAATGTGTTTTCATTAGAATTAACTAAAATGTTCCTGATTTTCCGTTTATATTACCGATGGAAGATGTACACGTAAAACCGCTCTAATCCAGCTGAAACGTCGATATATGCAATGAAAACGAAAGTTCTTCCCTTTTTAATATCTTAGTCTGTATTTTAACGAGAAACAAATAGTTCATTGAAATTAAAGTATTTAAGGGTAATATCTAATCAATTATGTGTTTGCATCATTTTTATCCTATATTTAATGTATTAATAACAATAAACTGAAAATTCACAAAGTTAGTTTAGTTCATTTATTATGCACCCCATACCCATCTTGTGGGCGGTAGTGGAAAGGGTTACAGAGGCACATAATGGGCTCAGGGACTGAACCCCACAATTCATTTAGCTAAGCAAGTTACAATCTTGATGAGCTAGTTACAAAATTCAATATAAGTCATCACATCAACAATGGGTTCGAGATCGACCTCAAGTACAGGTTCTAAATTAAGCAATTGACATATGTGGAGAGCTAGTGTCAAAATTTATATGTTTGTCCTGCACACCGCCCCCCATCCAGTGGGCAGCGGTGGATAGGTTACAATCACTTAGTTACTACCTACAGTTAGCAAACTGGGGATATTTGGCTAAAATTTCTGGTAGCAGATCATTTTGAATGAAATATTGACACATCGCTGGAACATTGGTTATAGAATTGTCTCTAAATTCACAAAAACGTGGAAAAACAGCAAAATATTGCCTAATTCGATGATATTTTGTTTAAATCACATAAAGGAAAAGGGGATGATAAACGTGAAAATATTGCTAAATTCGATGATTTTTAGTACGACACAAAATGCTAGAAAACTTGCTTAAAATGCGATATTATGCGAAATTCTGAGATTTGAAGGCCAAATCACATATCGTGATTTGAAATACTACATGAAATAGTATCGAGATATTGGTAAAAATGAATATATTTACGTAATATCAAACTACATGAAAAACGTGAAAAAAGTCACTCTTATACCAAATTTGAGGATTTTAACTTCGAATCATGGAGCGAGGTTTCGTATTATTTAGATCCAAGAAAGGACATATGACAATGTTGTTTCCAATACAAATGATAAAAATCTATGTGTTTTCATTAGAATTAACTAATATGTTCCTGATTTTCCGTTAATATTACCGATGGAAGACGTAAAACGCTCTATTCCGGCAGAAACGTCGATATATGCAATAATAACCGAACTTTTCAATATCTTACTCAGTATTTTAACGAGAAACAAATGGATTATTGAAAATGAAGTATTTAAGGTTGTTATCTAATCAATTATGTGTTTGCATTATTTTTACTGTATATTTAATGAATTAATACCAATAAACTGAAAATTTACAAAAACGTGGAAAAACGGCAAAATATTGCCTAATTCGATGATATTTAGTTTAAATCACATAAAGGAAAAGGGGATTGATAAACGACAAAATATTGCTAAATTCGACGATTTTTAGTACAAAACAATTTGCAAGAAACTTGCTTAAAAATGCAAACTTTGCGAAATTCTGAGATATGAAGGCCAAATCAAATATCGTGAGAAAGCATGAAGTAGAATCGAAATATTGGTAAAAACGAATATATTTACGTAAAATCACACTACATGAAAAACGTGAAAAAAGTCACTATTTTACCATATTTGAGGATTTTAACTTCAAATCATAGAGCGAGGTTTTGTATTATTTAGATCCAAGAAATGTTTAAATCACATAAAGGAAAAGGGGATTGATAAACGTCAAAATATGACGCATATGACAATGCGAAACACATTTTATCATTCCAATACAAATGATATAAATCAATGTGTTTTCATTAGAATTAACTAAAATGTTCCTGATTTTCCGTTTATATTACCGATGGAAGATGTACACGTAAAACCGCTCTAATCCAGCTGAAACGTCGATATATGCAATAAAAAGAGAACTTCTCCCCTTTTCAATATCTTAGTCTGTATTTTAACGAGAAACAAATAGTTGATTGAAAATAAAGTATTTAAGGGTGATATCTAATCAATTATGTGTTTGCATCATTTTTATCGTATATTTAATGTAATAATAACAATAAACTGAAAATTCACCAAAACGTGGAAAAACAGCAAAATATTGCCTAATTCGATGATATTTTGTTTAAATCACATAAAGGAAAAGGGGATGATAAACGTGAAAATATTGCTAAATTCAATGATTTTTCGTAAGACACAAAATGCAAGAAAACTTGCTTAAAATGCAATATTATGCGAAATTCTGAGATTTGAAGGCCAAATCACATATCGTGATACTACATGAAATAATATCGAGATATTGGTAAAAATGAATATATTTACGTAATATCAAACTACATGAAAAACGTGAAAAAAGTCACTATTATACCAAATTTGAGGATTTTAACTTTGAATCATGGAGCGAGGTTTCGTATTATTTAGATCCAAGAAAAGACATATGACAATGTTGTTGCCAATACAAATGATAAAAATCAATGTGTTTTCATTAGAATTAACTAATATGTTCCTGATTTTCCGTTTATATTACCGATGGAAGATGTACACGTAAAACCGCTCTATTCCGGCTGAAACGTCGATATATGTAATAAAAACCGAACTTCTCCCCTTTTCAATATCTTACTCAGTATTTTAACTAGAAACAAATGGATTATTGAAAATGAAGTATTTAAGGTTGTTATCTAATCAATTATTTGTTTGCATTATTTTTATCGTATATTTAATGAATTAATACCAATAAACTGAAAATATACAAAAACGTGGAAAAACGGCAAAATATTGCCTAATTCGATGATATTTTGTTTAAATCACATAAAGGAAAAGGGGATTGATAAACGTCAAAATATTGCTAAATTCGACGATTTTTAGTACAAAACAAATTGCAAGAAACTTGATTAAAAATGCAAACTTTGCGAAATTCTGAGATATGAAGGCCAAATCACATATCGTGAGAAAACATGAAGTAGAATCGAAATATTGGTAAAAACGAATATATTTACGTAAAATCACACTACATGAAAAACGTTAAAAAAGTCACTATTTTACCATATTTGAGGATTTTAACTTCAAATCATAGAGCGAGGTTTCGTATTATTTAGATCCAAAAAAAGACTTATGACAATGCGAAACACATTTTATCATTCCAATACAAATGATAAAAATCAATGTGTTTTCATTAGAATTAACTAAAATGTTCCTGATTTTCCGTTTATATTACCGATGGAAGATGTACACGTAAAACCGCTCTAATCCAGCTGAAACGTCGATATATGCAATGAAAACGAAAGTTCTTCCCTTTTTAATATCTTAGTCTGTATTTTAACGAGAAACAAATAGTTCATTGAAATTAAAGTATTTAAGGGTAATATCTAATCAATTATGTGTTTGCATCATTTTTATCCTATATTTAATGTATTATAAACAATAAACTGAAAATTCACAAAAACGTGGAAAAACAGCAAAATATTGCCTAATTCGATGATATTTTGTTTAAATCACATAAAGGAAAAGGGGATGATAAACGTGAAAATATTGCTAAATTCGATGATTTTCGTACGACACAAAATGCTAGAAAACTTGCTTAAAATGCGATATTATGCGAAATTCTGAGATTTGAAGGCCAAATCACATATCGTGATATGAAATACTACATGAAATAGTATCGAGATATTGGTAAAAATGAATATATTTTCGTAATATCAAACTACATGAAAAACGTGAAAAAAGTCACTCTTATACCAAATTTGAGGATTTTAATTTCGAATCATGGAGCGAGGTTTCGTATTATTTAGATCCAAGAAAGGACATATGACAATGTTGTTTCCAATACAAATGATAAAAATCTATGTGTTTTCATTAGAATTAACTAATATGTTCCTGATTTTCCGTTAATATTACCGATGGAAGATGTACACGTAAAACCGCTTTATTCCGGCTGAAACGTCGATATATGCAATAATAACCGAACTTCTCCCCTTTTCAATATCTTACTCAGTATTTTAACGAGAAACAAATGGATTATTGAAAATGAAGTATTTAAGGTTGTTATCTAATCAATTATGTGTTTGCATTATTTTTACTGTATATTTAATGAATTAATACCAATAAACTGAAAATTTACAAAAACGTGGAAAAACGGCAAAATATTGCCTAATTCGATGATATTTAGTTAAAATCACATAAAGGAAAAGGGGATTGATAAACGTCAAAATATTGCTAAATTCGACGATTTTTAGTACAAAACAAATTGCAAGAAACTTGCTTAAAAATGCAAACTTTGCGAAATTCTGAGATATGAAGGCCAAATCACATATCGTGAGAAAGCATGAAGTAGAATCGAAATATTGGAAAAACGAATATATTTACGTAAAATCACACTATATGAAAAACGTGAAAAAAGTCACTATTTTACCATATTTGAGGATTTTAACTTCAAATCATAGAGCGAGGTTTTGTATTATTTAGATCCAAGAAAAGACATATGACAATGCGAAACACATTTTATCATTCCAATACAAATGATATAAATCAATGTGTTTTCATTAGAATTAACTAAAATGTTCCTGATTTTCCGTTTATATTACCGATGGAAGATGTACACGTAAAACCGCTCTAATCCAGCTGAAACGTCGATATATGCAATAAAAAGAGAACTTCTCCCCTTTTCAATATCTTAGTCTGTATTTTAACGAGAAACAAATAGTTGATTGAAAATAAAGTATTTAAGGGTAATATCTAATCAATTATGTGTTTGCATCATTTTTATCGTATATGAAATAATATCGAGATATTGGTAAAAATGAATATATTTACGTAATATCAAACTACATGAAAAACGTGAAAAAAGTCACTATTATACCAAATTTGAGGATTTTAACTTTGAATCATGGAGCGAGGTTTCGTATTATTTAGATCCAAGAAAAGACATATGACAATGTTGTTGCCAATACAAATGATAAAAATCAATGTGTTTTCATTAGAATTAACTAATATGTTCCTGATTTTCCGTTTATATTACCGATGGAAGATGTACACGTAAAACCGCTCTATTCCGGCTGAAACGTCGATATATGTAATAAAAACCGAACTTCTCCCCTTTTCAATATCTTACTCAGTATTTTAACTAGAAACAAATGGATTATTGAAAATGAAGTATTTAAGGTTGTTATCTAATCAATTATTTGTTTGCATTATTTTTATCGTATATTTATTGAATTAATACCAATAAACTGAAAATATACAAAAACGTGGAAAAACGGCAAAATATTGCCTAATTCGATGATATTTTGTTTAAATCACATAAAGGAAAAGGGGATTGATAAACGTCAAAATATTGCTAAATTCGACGATTTTTAGTACAAAACAAATTGCAAGAAACTTGCTTAAAAATGCAAACTTTGCGAAATTCTGAGATATGAAGGCCAAATCACATATCGTGAGAAAACATGAAGTAGAATCGAAATATTGGTAAAAACGAATATATTTACGTAAAATCACACTACATGAAAAACGTGAAAAAAGTCACTATTTTACCATATTTGAGGATTTTAACTTCAAATCATAGAGCGAGGTTTCGTATTATTTAGATCCAAAAAAAGACATATGACAATGCGAAACACATTTTATCATTCCAATACAAATGATATAAGTCAATGTGTTTTCATTAGAATTAACTAAAATGTTCCTGATTTTCCGTTTATATTACCGATGGAAGATGTACACGTAAAACCGCTCTAATCCAGCTGAAACGTCGATATATGCAATGAAAACGAAAGTTCTTCCCTTTTTAATATCTTAGTCTGTATTTTAACGAGAAACAAATAGTTCATTGAAATTAAAGTATTTAAGGGTAATATCTAATCAATTATGTGTTTGCATCATTTTTATCCTATATTTAATCTATTAATAACAATAAACTGAAAATTCACAAAAACGTGGAAAAACAGCAAAATATTGCCTAATTCGATGATATTTTGTTTAAATCACATAAAAGAAAAGGGGATGATAAACGTGAAAATATTGCTAAATTTGATGATTTTCGTACGACACAAAATGCTAGAAAACTTGCTTAAAATGCGATATTATGCGAAATTCTGAGATTTGAAGGCCAAATCACATATCGTGATTTGAAATACTACATGAAATAGTATCGAGATATTGGTAAAAATGAATATATTTTCGTAATATCAAACTACATGAAAAACGTGAAAAAAGTCACTCTTATACCAAATTTGAGGAATTTAACTTCGAATCATGGAGCGAGGTTTCGTATTATTTAGATCCAAGAAAGGACATATGACAATGTTGTTTCCAATACAAATGATAAAAATCTATGTGTTTTCATTAGAATTAACTAATATGTTCCTGATTTTCCGTTAATATTACCGATGGAAGATGTACACGTAAAACCGCTCTATTCCGGCTGAAACGTCGATATATGCAATAATAACCGAACTTCTCCCCTTTTCAATATCTTACTCAGTATTTTAACGAGAAACAAATGGATTATTGAAAATGAAGTATTTAAGGTTGTTATCTAATCAATTATGTGTTTGCATTATTTTTACTGTATATTTAATGAATTAATACCAATAAACTGAAAATTTACAAAAACGTGGAAAAACGGCAAAATATTGCCTAATTCGATGATATTTAGTTTAAATCACATAAAGGAAAAGGGGATTGATAAACGTCAAAATATTGCTAAATTCGACGATTTTTAGTACAAAACAAATTGCAAGAAACTTGCCTAAAAATGTAAACTTTGCGAAATTCTGAGATATGAAGGCCAAATCAAATATCGTGAGAAAGCATGAAGTAGAATCGAAATATTGGTAAAAACGAATATATTTACGTAAAATCACACTACATGAAAAACGTGAAAAAAGTCACTATTTTACCATATTTGAGGATTTTAACTTCAAATCATAGAGCGAGGTTTTGTATTATTTAGATCCAAGAAAAGACATATGACAATGCGAAACACATTTTATCATTCCAATACAAATGATAAAAATCAATGTGTTTTCATTAGAATTAACTAAAATGTTCCTGATTTTCCGTTTATATTACCGATGGAAGATGTACACGTAAAACCGCTCTAATCCAGCTGAAACGTCGATATATGCAATGAAAACGAAAGTTCTTCCCTTTTTAATATCTTAGTCTGTATTTTAACGAGAAACAAATAGTTCATTGAAATTAAAGTATTTAAGGGTAATATCTAATCAATTATGTGTTTGCATCATTTTTATCCTATATTTAATCTATTAATAACAATAAACTGAAAATTCACAAAAACGTGGAAAAACAGCAAAATATTGCCTAATTCGATGATATTTTGTTTAAATTACATAAAGGAAAAGGGGATGATAAACGTGAAAATATTGCTAAATTTGATGATTTTCGTACGACACAAAATGCTAGAAAACTTGCTTAAAATGCGATATTATGCGAAATTCTGAGATTTGAAGGCCAAATCACATATCGTGATTTGAAATACTACATGAAATAGTATCGAGATATTGGTAAAAATGAATATATTTTCGTAATATCAAACTACATGAAAAACGTGAAAAAAGTCACTCTTATACCAAATTTGAGGAATTTAACTTCGAATCATGGAGCGAGGTTTCGTATTATTTAGATCCAAGAAAGGACATATGACAATGTTGTTTCCAATACAAATGATAAAAATCTATGTGTTTTCATTAGAATTAACTAATATGTTCCTGATTTTCCGTTAATATTACCGATGGAAGATGTACACGTAAAACCGCTCTATTCCGGCTGAAACGTCGATATATGCAATAATAACCGAACTTCTCCCCTTTTCAATATCTTACTCAGTATTTTAACGAGAAACAAATGGATTATTGAAAATGAAGTATTTAAGGTTGTTATCTAATCAATTATGTGTTTGCATTATTTTTACTGTATATTTAATGAATTAATACCAATAAACTGAAAATTTACAAAAACGTGGAAAAACGGCAAAATATTGCCTAATTCGATGATATTTAGTTAAAATCACATAAAGGAAAAGGGGATTGATAAACGTCAAAATATTGCTAAATTCGACGATTTTTAGTACAAAACAAATTGCAAGAAACTTGCTTAAAAATGCAAACTTTGCGAAATTCTGAGATATGAAGGCCAAATCACATATCGTGAGAAAGCATGAAGTAGAATCGAAATATTGGAAAAACGAATATATTTACGTAAAATCACACTATATGAAAAACGTGAAAAAAGTCACTATTTTACCATATTTGAGGATTTTAACTTCAAATCATAGAGCGAGGTTTTCTATTATTTAGATCCAAGAAAAGACATATGACAATGCGAAACACATTTTATCATTCCAATACAAATGATATAAATCAATGTGTTTTCATTAGAATTAACTAAAATGTTCCTGATTTTCCGTTTATATTACCGATGGAAGATGTACACGTAAAACCGCTCTAATCCAGCTGAAACGTCGATATATGCAATAAAAAGAGAACTTCTCCCCTTTTCAATATCTTAGTCTGTATTTTAACGAGAAACAAATAGTTGATTGAAAATAAAGTATTTAAGGGTAATATCTAATCAATTATGTGTTTGCATCATTTTTATCGTATATGAAATAATATCGAGATATTGGTAAAAATGAATATATTTACGTAATATCAAACTACATGAAAAACGTGAAAAAAGTCACTATTATACCAAATTTGAGGATTTTAACTTTGAATCATGGAGCGAGGTTTCGTATTATTTAGATCCAAGAAAAGACATATGACAATGTTGTTGCCAATACAAATGATAAAAATCAATGTGTTTTCATTAGAATTAACTAATATGTTCCTGATTTTCCGTTTATATTACCGATGGAAGATGTACACGTAAAACCGCTCTATTCCGGCTGAAACGTCGATATATGTAATAAAAACCGAACTTCTCCCCTTTTCAATATCTTACTCAGTATTTTAACTAGAAACAAATGGATTATTGAAAATGAAGTATTTAAGGTTGTTATCTAATCAATTATTTGTTTGCATTATTTTTATCGTATATTTAATGAATTAATACCAATAAACTGAAAATATACAAAAACGTGGAAAAACGGCAAAATATTGCCTAATTCGATGATATTTTGTTTAAATCACATAAAGGAAAAGGGGATTGATAAACGTCAAAATATTGCTAAATTCGACGATTTTTAGTACAAAACAAATTGCAAGAAACTTGCTTAAAAATGCAAACTTTGCGAAATTCTGAGATATGAAGGCCAAATCACATATCGTGAGAAAACATGAAGTAGAATCGAAATATTGGTAAAAACGAATATATTTACGTAAAATCACACTACATGAAAAACGTGAAAAAAGTCACTATTTTACCATATTTGAGGATTTTAACTTCAAATCATAGAGCGAGGTTTCGTATTATTTAGATCCAAAAAAAGACATATGACAATGCGAAACACATTTTATCATTCCAATGCAAATGATATAAATCAATGTGTTTTCATTAGAATTAACTAAAATGTTCCTGATTTTCCGTTTATATTACCGATGGAAGATGTACACGTAAAACCGCTCTAATCCAGCTGAAACGTCGATATATGCAATGAAAACGAAAGTTCTTCCCTTTTTAATATCTTAGTCTGTATTTTAACGAGAAACAAATAGTTCATTGAAATTAAAGTATTTAAGGGTAATATCTAATCAATTATGTGTTTGCATCATTTTTATCCTATATTTAATCTATTAATAACAATAAACTGAAAATTCACAAAAACGTGGAAAAACAGCAAAATATTGCCTAATTCGATGATATTTTGTTTAAATCACATAAAGGAAAAGGGGATGATAAACGTGAAAATATTGCTAAATTTGATGATTTTCGTACGACACAAAATGCTAGAAAACTTGCTTAAAATGCGATATTATGCGAAATTCTGAGATTTGAAGGCCAAATCACATATCGTGATTTGAAATACTACATGAAATAGTATCGAGATATTGGTAAAAATGAATATATTTTCGTAATATCAAACTACATGAAAAACGTGAAAAAAGTCACTCTTATACCAAATTTGAGGAATTTAACTTCGAATCATGGAGCGAGGTTTCGTATTATTTAGATCCAAGAAAGGACATATGACAATGTTGTTTTCAATACAAATGATAAAAATCTATGTGTTTTCATTAGAATTAACTAATATGTTCCTGATTTTCCGTTAATATTACCGATGGAAGATGTACACGTAAAACCGCTCTATTCCGGCTGAAACGTCGATATATGCAATAATAACCGAACTTCTCCCCTTTTCAATATCTTACTCAGTATTTTAACGAGAAACAAATGGATTATTGAAAATGAAGTATTTAAGGTTGTTATCTAATCAATTATGTGTTTGCATTATTTTTACTGTATATTTAATGAATTAATACCAATAAACTGAAAATTTACAAAAACGTGGAAAAACGGCAAAATATTGCCTAATTCGATGATATTTAGTTTAAATCACATAAAGGAAAAGGGGATTGATAAACGTCAAAATATTGCTAAATTCGACGATTTTTAGTACAAAACAAATTGCAAGAAACTTGCTTAAAAATGCAAACTTTGCGAAATTCTGAGATATGAAGGCCAAATCACATATCGTGAGAAAGCATGAAGTAGAATCGAAATTTTGTAAAAACGAATATATTTACGTAAAATCACACTATATGAAAAACGTGAAAAAAGTCACTATTTTACCATATTTGAGGATTTTAACTTCAAATCATAGAGCGAGGTTTTGTATTATTTAGATCCAAGAAAAGACATATGACAATGCGAAACACATTTTATCATTCCAATACAAATGATATAAATCAATGTGTTTTCATTAGAATTAACTAAAATGTTCCTGATTTTCCGTTTATATTACCGATGGAAGATGTACACGTAAAACCGCTCTAATCCAGCTGAAACGTTGATATATGCAATAAAAAGAGAACTTCTCCCCTTTTTAATATCTTAGTCTGTATTTTAACGAGAAACAAATAGTTGATTGAAAATAAAGTATTTAAGGGTAATATCTAATCAATTATGTGTTTGCATCATTTTTATCGTATATTTAATGTAATAATAACAATAAACTGAAAATTCACCAAAACGTGGAAAAACAGCAAAATATTGCCTAATTCGATGATATTTTGTTTAAATCACATAAAGGAAAAGGGGATGATAAACGTGAAAATATTGCTAAATTCAATGATTTTTCGTAAGACACAAAATGCAAGAAAACTTGCTTAAAATGCAATATTATGCGAAATTCTGAGATTTGAAGGCCAAATCACATATCGTGATACTACATGAAATAATATCGAGATATTGGTAAAAATGAATATATTTACGTAATATCAAACTACATGAAAAACGTGAAAAAAGTCACTATTATACCAAATTTGAGGATTTTAACTTCGAATCATGGAGCGAGGTTTCGTATTATTTAGATCCAAGAAAAGACATATGACAATGTTGTTGCCAATACAAATGATAAAAATCAATGTGTTTTCATTAGAATTAACTAATATGTTCCTGATTTTCCGTTTATATTACCGATGGAAGATGTACACGTAAAACCGCTCTATTCCGGCTGAAACGTCGATATATGTAATAAAAACCGAACTTCTCCCCTTTTCAATATCTTACTCAGTATTTTAACTAGAAACAAATGGATTATTGAAAATGAAGTATTTAAGGTTGTTATCTAATCAATTATGTGTTTGCATTATTTTTATCGTATATTTAATGAATTAATACCAATAAACTGAAAATATACAAAAACGTGGAAAAACGGCAAAATATTGCCTAATTCGATGATATTTTGTTTAAATCACATAAAGGAAAAGGGGATTGATAAACGTCAAAATATTGCTAAATTCGACGATTTTTAGTACAAAACAAATTGCAAGAAACTTGCTTAAAAATGCAAACTTTGCGAAATTCTGAGATATGAAGGCCAAATCACATATCGTGAGAAAACATGAAGTAGAATCGAAATATTGGTAAAAACGAATATATTTACGTAAAATCACACTACATGAAAAACGTGAAAAAAGTCACTATTTTACCATATTTGAGGATTTTAACTTCAAATCATAGAGCGAGGTTTCGTATTATTTAGATCCAAAAAAAGACATATGACAATGCGAAACACATTTTATCATTCCAATACAAATGATAAAAATCAATGTGTTTTCATTAGAATTAACTAAAATGTTCCTGATTTTCCGTTTATATTACCGATGGAAGATGTACACGTAAAACCGCTCTAATCCAGCTGAAACGTCGATATATGCAATGAAACCGAAAGTTCTTCCCTTTTTAATATCTTAGTCTGTATTTTAACGAGAAACAAATAGTTCATTGAAATTAAAGTATTTAAGGGTAATATCTAATCAATTATGTGTTTGCATCATTTTTATCCTATATTTAATGTATTAATAACAATAAACTGAAAATTCACAAAAACGTGGAAAAACAGCAAAATATTGCCTAATTCGATGATATTTTGTTTAAATCACATAAAGGAAAAGGGGATGATAAACGTGAAAATATTGCTAAATTCGATGATTTTCGTACGACACAAAATGCTAGAAAACTTGCTTAAAATGCGATATTATGCAAAATTCTGAGATTTGAAGGCCAAATCACATATCGTGATTTGAAATACTACATGAAATAGTATCGAGATATTGGTAAAAATGAATATATTTTCGTAATATCACACTACATGAAAAACGTGAAAAAAGTCACTCTTATACCAAATTTGAGGATTTTGACTTCGAATCATGGAGCGAGGCTTCGTATTATTTAGATCCAAGAAAGGACATATGACAATGTTGTTTCCAATACAAATCATAAAAATCTATGTGTTTTCATTAGAATTAACTAATATGTTCCTGATTTTCCGTTAATATTACCGATGGAAGATGTACACGTAAAACCGCTCTATTCCGGCTGAAACGTCGATATATGCAATAATAACCGAACTTCTCCCCTTTTCAATATCTTACTCAGTATTTTAACGAGAAACAAATGGATTATTGAAAATGAAGTATTTAAGGTTGTTATCTAATCAATTATGTGTTTGCATTATTTTTACTGTATATTTAATGAATTAATACCAATAAACTGAAAATTTACAAAAACGTGGAAAAACGGCAAAATATTGCCTAATTCGATGATATTTAGCTTAAATCACATAAAGGAAAAGGGGATTGATAAACGTCAAAATATTGTTAAATTCGACGATTTTTAGTACAAAACAAATTGCAAGAAACTTGCTTAAAAATGCAAACTTTGCGAAATTCTGAGATATGAAGGCCAAATCACATATCGTGAGAAAGCATGAAGTAGAATCGAAATATTGGAAAAACGAATATATTTACGTAAAATCACACTATATGAAAAACGTGAAAAAAGTCACTATTTTACCATATTTGAGGATTTTAACTTCAAATCATAGAGCGAGGTTTTGTATTATTTAGATCCAAGAAAAGACATATGACAATGCGAAACACATTTTATCATTCCAATACAAATGATATAAATCAATGTGTTTTCATTAGAATTAACTAAAATGTTCCTGATTTTCCGTTTATATTACCGATGGAAGATGTACACGTAAAACCGCTCTAATCCAGCTGAAACGTCGATATATGCAATGAAAACGAAAGTTCTTCCCTTTTTAATATCTTAGTCTGTATTTTAACGAGAAACAAATAGTTCATTGAAATTAAAGTATTTAAGGGTAATATCTAATCAATTATGTGTTTGCATCATTTTTATCCTATATTTAATCTATTAATAACAATAAACTGAAAATTCACAAAAACGTGGAAAAACAGCAAAATATTGCCTAATTCGATGATATTTTGTTTAAATCACATAAAGGAAAAGGGGATGATAAACGTGAAAATATTGCTAAATTTGATGATTTTCGTACGACACAAAATGCTAGAAAACTTGCTTAAAATGCGATATTATGCGAAATTCTGAGATTTGAAGGCCAAATCACATATCGTGATTTGAAATACTACATGAAATAGTATCGAGATATTGGTAAAAATGAATATATTTTCGTAATATCAAACTACATGAAAAACGTGAAAAAAGTCACTCTTATACCAAATTTGAGGAATTTAACTTCGAATCATGGAGCGAGGTTTCGTATTATTTAGATCCAAGAAAGGACATATGACAATGTTGTTTTCAATACAAATGATAAAAATCTATGTGTTTTCATTAGAATTAACTAATATGTTCCTGATTTTCCGTTAATATTACCGATGGAAGATGTACACGTAAAACCGCTCTATTCCGGCTGAAACGTCGATATATGCAATAATAACCGAACTTCTCCCCTTTTCAATATCTTACTCAGTATTTTAACGAGAAACAAATGGATTATTGAAAATGAAGTATTTAAGGTTGTTATCTAATCAATTATGTGTTTGCATTATTTTTACTGTATATTTAATGAATTAATACCAATAAACTGAAAATTTACAAAAACGTGGAAAAACGGCAAAATATTGCCTAATTCGATGATATTTAGTTTAAATCACATAAAGGAAAAGGGGATTGATAAACGTCAAAATATTGCTAAATTCGACGATTTTTAGTACAAAACAAATTGCAAGAAACTTGCTTAAAAATGCAAACTTTGCGAAATTCTGAGATATGAAGGCCAAATCACATATCGTGAGAAAGCATGAAGTAGAATCGAAATTTTGTAAAAACGAATATATTTACGTAAAATCACACTATATGAAAAACGTGAAAAAAGTCACTATTTTACCATATTTGAGGATTTTAACTTCAAATCATAGAGCGAGGTTTCGTATTATTTAGATCCAAGAAAAGACATATGACAATGCGAAACACATTTTATCATTCCAATACAAATGATATAAATCAATGTGTTTTCATTAGAATTAACTAAAATGTTCCTGATTTTCCGTTTATATTACCGATGGAAGATGTACACGTAAAACCGCTCTAATCCAGCTGAAACGTTGATATATGCAATAAAAAGAGAACTTCTCCCCTTTTTAATATCTTAGTCTGTATTTTAACGAGAAACAAATAGTTGATTGAAATAAAGTATTTAAGGGTAATATCTAATCAATTATGTGTTTGCATCATTTTTATCGTATATTTAATGTAATAATAACAATAAACTGAAAATTCACCAAAACGTGGAAAAACAGCAAAATATTGCCTAATTCGATGATATTTTGTTTAAATCACATAAAGGAAAAGGGGATGATAAACGTGAAAATATTGCTAAATTCAATGATTTTTCGTACGACACAAAATGCTAAGAAAACTTGCTTAAAATGCAATATTATGCGAAATTCTGAGATTTGAAGGCCAAATCACATATCGTGATTGAATACTACATGAAATAAGTATCGAGATATTGGTAAAAATGAATATATTTACGTAATATCAAACTACATGAAAAACGTGAAAAAAGTCACTATTATACCAAATTTGAGGATTTTAACTTCGAATCATGGAGCGAGGCTTCGTATTATTTAGATCCAAGAAAGGACATATGACAATGTTGTTTCCAATACAAATGATAAAAATCTATGTGTTTTCATTAGAATTAACTAATATGTTCCTGATTTTCCGTTAATATTACCGATGGAAGATGTACACGTAAAACCGCTCTATTCCGGCTGAAACGTCGATATATGTAATAATAACCGAACTTCTCCCCTTTTCAATATCTTACTCAGTATTTTAACTAGAAACAAATGGATTATTGAAAATGAAGTATTTAAGGTTGTTATCTAATCAATTATGTGTTTGCATTATTTTTATCTGTATATTTAATGAATTAATACCAATAAACTGAAAATATACAAAAACGTGGAAAAACGGCAAAATATTGCCTAATTCGATGATATTTAGTTTACTATCACATAAAGGAAAAGGGGATTGATAAACGTCAAAATATTGCTTAAATTCGACGATTTTTAGTACAAAACAAATTGCAAGAAACTTGCTTAAAAATGCAAACTTTGCGAAATTCTGAGATATGAAGGCCAAATCACATATCGTGAGAAAGCATGAAGTAGAATCGAAATATTGGTAAAAACGAATATATTTACGTAAAATCACACTACTATGAAAAACGTGAAAAAAGTCACTATTTTACCTATATTTGAGGATTTTAACTTCAAATCATAGAGCGAGGTTTCGTATTATTTAGATCCAAGAAAAGACATATGACAATGCGAAACACATTTTATCATTCCAATACAAATGATATAAATCAATGTGTTTTCATTAGAATTAACTAAAATGTTCCTGATTTTCCGTTTATATTACCGATGGAAGATGTACACGTAAAACCGCTCTAATCCAGCTGAAACGTCGATATATGCAATGAAAACGAGAACTTCTTCCCCTTTTCAATATCTTAGTCTGTATTTTAACGAGAAACAAATAGTTGATTGAAATAAAGTATTTAAGGGTAATATCTAATCAATTATGTGTTTGCATCATTTTTATCGTATATTTAATGTAATAATAACAATAAACTGAAAATTCACCAAAACGTGGAAAAACAGCAAAATATTGCCTAATTCGATGATATTTTGTTTAAATCACATAATGGAAAAGGGGATGATAAACGTGAAAATATTGCTAAATTCAATGATTTTTCGTAAGACACAAAATGCAAGAAAACTTGCTTAAATCAATATTATGCGAAATTCTGAGATTTGAAGGCCAAATCACATATCGTGATACTACATGAAATAGTATCGAGATATTGGTAAAAATGAATATATTTACGTAATATCAAACTACATGAAAAACGTGAAAAAAGTCACTCTTATACCAAATTTGAGGATTTTAACTTCGAATCATGGAGCGAGGTTTCGTATTATTTAGATCCAAGAAAGGACATATGACAATGTTGTTTCCAATACAAATGATAAAAATCTATGTGTTTTCATTAGAATTAACTAATATGTTCCTGATTTTCCGTTAATATTACCGATGGAAGATGTACACGTAAAACCGCTCTATTCCGGCAGAAACGTCGATATATGCAATAATAACCGAACTTCTCCCCTTTTCAATATCTTACTCAGTATTTTAACGAGAAACAAATGGATTATTGAAAATGAAGTATTTAAGGTTGTTATCTAATCAATTATGTGTTTGCATTATTTTTATCGTATATTTAATGAATTAATACCAATAAACTGAAAATTTACAAAAACGTGGAAAAACGGCAAAATATTGCCTAATTCGATGATATTTAGTTTAAATCACATAAAGGAAAAGGGGATTGATAAACGTCAAAATATTGCTAAATTCGACGATTTTTAGTACAAAACAAATTGCAAGAAACTTGCTTAAAAATGCAAACTTTGCGAAATTCTGAGATATGAAGGCCAAATCAAATATCGTGAGAAAGCATGAAGTAGAATCGAAATATTGGTAAAAACGAATATATTTACGTAAAATCACACTACATGAAAAACGTGAAAAAAGTCACTATTTTACCATATTTGAGGATTTTAACTTCAAATCATAGAGCGAGGTTTTGTATTATTTAGATCCAAGAAAAGACATATGACAATGCGAAACACATTTTATCATTCCAATACAAATGATATGAATCAATGTGTTTTCATTAGAATTAAATAAAATGTTCCTGATTTTCCGTTTATATTACCGATGGAAGATGTACACGTAAAACCGCTCTAATCCAGCTGAAACGTTGATATATGCAATAAAAAGAGAACTTCTCCCCTTTTCAATATCTTAGTCTGTATTTTAACGAGAAACAAATAGTTGATTGAAAATAAAGTATTTAAGGGTAATATCTAATCAATTATGTGTTTGCATCATTTTTATCGTATATTTAATGTAATAATAACAATAAACTGAAAATTCACCAAAACGTGGAAAAACAGCAAAATATTGCCTAATTCGATGATATTTTGTTTAAATCACATAAAGGAAAAGGGGATGATAAACGTGAAAATATTGCTAAATTCAATGATTTTTCGTAAGACACAAAATGCAAGAAAACTTGCTTAAAATGCAATATTATGCGAAATTCTGAGATTTGAAGGCCAAATCACATATCGTGATACTACATGAAATAATATCGAGATATTGGTAAAAATGAATATATTTACGTAATATCAAACTACATGAAAAACGTGAAAAAAGTCACTATTATACCAAATTTGAGGATTTTAACTTCGAATCATGGAGCGAGGTTTCGTATTATTTAGATCCAAGAAAAGACATGACAATGTTGTTGCCAATACAAATGATAAAAATCAATGTGTTTTCATTAGAATTAACTAATATGTTCCTGATTTTCCGTTTATATTACCGATGGAAGATGTACACGTAAAACCGCTCTATTCCGGCTGAAACGTCGATATATGTAATAAAAACCGAACTTCTCCCCTTTTCAATATCTTACTCAGTATTTTAACTAGAAACAAATGGATTATTGAAAATGAAGTATTTAAGGTTGTTATCTAATCAATTATGTGTTTGCATTATTTTTATCGTATATTTAATGAATTAATACCAATAAACTGAAAATATACAAAAACGTGGAAAAACGGCAAAATATTGCCTAATTCGATGATATTTTGTTTAAATCACATAAAGGAAAAGGGGATTGATAAACGTCAAAATATTGCTAAATTCGACGATTTTTAGTACAAAACAAAT
This sequence comes from Procambarus clarkii, assembly GCF_040958095.1. Classification (NCBI taxonomy): domain Eukaryota; kingdom Metazoa; phylum Arthropoda; class Malacostraca; order Decapoda; family Cambaridae; genus Procambarus; species Procambarus clarkii. The sequence continues at coordinate 7,126,087 of NC_091224.1, forward strand.
TGCAAGAAACTTGCTTAAAAATGCAAACTTTGCGAAATTATGAGATATGAAGGCCAAATCACATATCGTGAGAAAACATGAAGTAGAATCGAAATATTGGTAAAAACGAATATATTTACGTAAAATCACACTACATGAAAAACGTGAAAAAAGTCACTATTTTACCATATTTGAGGATTTTAACTTCAAATCATAGAGCGAGGTTTCGTATTATTTAGATCCAAAAAAAGACATATGACAATGCGAAACACATTTTATCATTCCAATACAAATGATAAAAATCAATGTGTTTTCATTAGAATTAACTAAAATGTTCCTGATTTTCCGTTTATATTACCGATGGAAGATGTACACGTAAAACCGCTCTAATCCAGCTGAAACGTCGATATATGCAATGAAACCGAAAGTTCTTCCCTTTTTAATATCTTAGTCTGTATTTTAACGAGAAACAAATAGTTCATTGAAATTAAAGTATTTAAGGGTAATATCTAATCAATTATGTGTTTGCATCATTTTTATCCTATATTTAATGTATTAATAACAATAAACTGAAAATTCACAAAAACGTGGAAAAACAGCAAAATATTGCCTAATTCGATGATATTTTGTTTAAATCACATAAAGGAAAAGGGGATGATAAACGTGAAAATATTGCTAAATTCGATGATTTTCGTACGACACAAAATGCTAGAAAACTTGCTTAAAATGCGATATTATGCAAAATTCTGAGATTTGAAGGCCAAATCACATATCGTGATTTGAAATACTACATGAAATAGTATCGAGATATTGGTAAAAATGAATATATTTTCGTAATATCACACTACATGAAAAACGTGAAAAAAGTCACTCTTATACCAAATTTGAGGATTTTGACTTCGAATCATGGAGCGAGGCTTCGTATTATTTAGATCCAAGAAAGGACATATGACAATGTTGTTTCCAATACAAATGATAAAAATCTATGTGTTTTCATTAGAATTAACTAATATGTTCCTGATTTTCCGTTAATATTACCGATGGAAGATGTACACGTAAAACCGCTCTATTCCGGCTGAAACGTCGATATATGCAATAATAACCGAACTTCTCCCCTTTTCAATATCTTACTCAGTATTTTAACGAGAAACAAATGGATTATTGAAAATGAAGTATTTAAGGTTGTTATCTAATCAATTATGTGTTTGCATTATTTTTACTGTATATTTAATGAATTAATACCAATAAACTGAAAATTTACAAAAACGTGGAAAAACGGCAAAATATTGCCTAATTCGATGATATTTAGCTTAAATCACATAAAGGAAAAGGGGATTGATAAACGTCAAAATATTGTTAAATTCGACGATTTTTAGTACAAAACAAATTGCAAGAAACTTGCTTAAAAATGCAAACTTTGCGAAATTCTGAGATATGAAGGCCAAATCACATATCGTGAGAAAGCATGAAGTAGAATCGAAATATTGGAAAAACGAATATATTTACGTAAAATCACACTATATGAAAAACGTGAAAAAAGTCACTATTTTACCATATTTGAGGATTTTAACTTCAAATCATAGAGCGAGGTTTTGTATTATTTAGATCCAAGAAAAGACATATGACAATGCGAAACACATTTTATCATTCCAATACAAATGATATAAATCAATGTGTTTTCATTAGAATTAACTAAAATGTTCCTGATTTTCCGTTTATATTACCGATGGAAGATGTACACGTAAAACCGCTCTAATCCAGCTGAAACGTCGATATATGCAATAAAAAGAGAACTTCTCCCCTTTTCAATATCTTAGTCTGTATTTTAACGAGAAACAAATAGTTGATTGAAAATAAAGTATTTAGGGGTAATATCTAATCAATTATGTGTTTGCATCATTTTTATCGTATATTTAATGTAATAATAACAATAAACTGAAAATTCACCAAAACGTGGAAAAACAGCAAAATATTGCCTAATTCGATGATATTTTGTTTAAATCACATAAAGGAAAAGGGGATGATAAACGTGAAAATATTGCTAAATTCAATGATTTTTCGTAAGACACAAAATGCAAGAAAACTTGCTTAAAAAGCAATATTATGCGAAATTCTGAGATTTGAAGGCCAAATCACATATCGTGATACTACATGAAATAGTATCGAGATATTGGTAAAAATGAATATATTTACGTAATATCAAACTACATGAAAAACGTGAAAAAAGTCACTCTTATACCAAATTTGAGGATTTTAACTTCGAATCATGGAGCGAGGTTTCGTATTATTTAGATCCAAGAAAGGACATATGACAATGTTGTTTCCAATACAAATGATAAAAATCTATGTGTTTTCATTAGAATTAACTAATATGTTCCTGATTTTCCGTTAATATTACCGATGGAAGATGTACACGTAAAACCGCTCTATTCCGGCAGAAACGTCGATATATGCAATAATAACCGAACTTCTCCCCTTTTCAATATCTTACTCAGTATTTTAACGAGAAACAAATGGATTATTGAAAATGAAGTATTTAAGGTTGTTATCTAATCAATTATGTGTTTGCATTATTTTTATCGTATATTTAATGAATTAATACCAATAAACTGAAAATTTACAAAAACGTGGAAAAACGGCAAAATATTGCCTAATTCGATGATATTTAGTTTAAATCACATAAAGGAAAAGGGGATTGATAAACGTCAAAATATTGCTAAATTCGACGATTTTTAGTACAAAACAAATTGCAAGAAACTTGCTTAAAAATGCAAACTTTGCGAAATTCTGAGATATGAAGGCCAAATCAAATATCGTGAGAAAGCATGAAGTAGAATCGAAATATTGGTAAAAACGAATATATTTACGTAAAATCACACTACATGAAAAACGTGAAAAAAGTCACTATTTTACCATATTTGAGGATTTTAACTTCAAATCATAGAGCGAGGTTTTGTATTATTTAGATCCAAGAAAAGACATATGACAATGCGAAACACATTTTATCATTCCAATACAAATGATATAAATCAATGTGTTTTCATTAGAATTAAATAAAATGTTCCTGATTTTCCGTTTATATTACCGATGGAAGATGTACACGTAAAACCGCTCTAATCCAGCTGAAACGTCGATATATGCAATAAAAAGAGAACTTCTCCCCTTTTCAATATCTTAGTCTGTATTTTAACGAGAAACAAATAGTTGATTGAAAATAAAGTATTTAGGGGTAATATCTAATCAATTATGTGTTTGCATCATTTTTATCGTATATTTAATGTAATAATAACAATAAACTGAAAATTCACCAAAACGTGGAAAAACAGCAAAATATTGCCTAATTCGATGATATTTTGTTTAAATCACATAAAGGAAAAGGGGATGATAAACGTGAAAATATTGCTAAATTCAATGATTTTTCGTAAGACACAAAATGCAAGAAAACTTGCTTAAAATGCAATATTATGCGAAATTCTGAGATTTGAAGGCCAAATCACATATCGTGATACTACATGAAATAGTATCGAGATATTGGTAAAAATGAATATATTTACGTAATATCAAACTACATGAAAAACGTGAAAAAAGTCACTCTTATACCAAATTTGAGGATTTTAACTTCGAATCATGGAGCGAGGTTTCGTATTATTTAGATCCAAGAAAGGACATATGACAATGTTGTTTCCAATACAAATGATAAAAATCTATGTGTTTTCATTAGAATTAACTAATATGTTCCTGATTTTCCGTTTATATTACCGATGGAAGATGTACACGTAAAACCGCTCTATTCCGGCTGAAACGTCGATATATGTAATAAAAACCGAACTTCTCCCCTTTTCAATATCTTACTCAGTATTTTAACTAGAAACAAATGGATTATTGAAAATGAAGTATTTAAGGTTGTTATCTAATCAATTATGTGTTTGTATTATTTTTATCATATATTTAATGAATTAATACCAATAAACTGAAAATATACAAAAACGTGGAAAAACGGCAAAATATTGCCTAATTCGATGATATTTTGTTTAAATCACATAAAGGAAAAGGGGATTGATAAACGTCAAAATATTGCTAAATTCGACGATTTTTAGTACAAAACAAATTGCAAGAAACTTGCTTAAAAATGCAAACTTTGCGAAATTCTGAGATATGAAGGCCAAATCACATATCGTGAGAAAACATGAAGTAGAATCGAAATATTGGTAAAAACGAATATATTTACGTAAAATCACACTACATGAAAAACGTGAAAAAAGTCACTATTTTACCATATTTGAGGATTTTAACTTCAAATCATAGAGCGAGGTTTCGTATTATTTAGATCCAAAAAAAGACATATGACAATGCGAAACACATTTTATCATTCCAATACAAATGATAAAAATCAATGTGTTTTCATTAGAATTAACTAAAATGTTCCTGATTTTCCGTTTATATTACCGATGGAAGATGTACACGTAAAACCGCTCTAATCCAGCTGAAACGTCGATATATGCAATGAAAACGAAAGTTCTTCCCTTTTTAATATCTTAGTCTGTATTTTAACGAGAAACAAATAGTTCATTGAAATTAAAGTATTTAAGGGTAATATCTAATCAATTATGTGTTTGCATCATTTTTATCCTATATTTAATGTATTAATAACAATAAACTGAAAATTCACAAAAACGTGGAAAAACAGCAAAATATTGCCTAATTCGATGATATTTTGTTTAAATCACATAAAAGAAAAGGGGATGATAAACGTGAAAATATTGCTAAATTCGATGATTTTCGTACGACACAAAATGCTAGAAAACTTGCTTAAAATGCGATATTATGCGAAATTCTGAGATTTGAAGGCCAAATCACATATCGTGATTTGAAATACTACATGAAATAGTATCGAGATATTGGTAAAAATGAATATATTTTCGTAATATCAAACTACATGAAAAACGTGAAAAAAGTCACTCTTATACCAAATTTGAGGATTTTAACTTCGAATCATGGAGCGAGGTTTCGTATTATTTAGATCCAAGAAAGGACATATGACAATGTTGTTTCCAATACAAATGATAAAAATCTATGTGTTTTCATTAGAATTAACGAATATGTTCCGGATTTTCCGTTAATATTACCGATGGAAGATGTACACGTAAAACCGCTCTATTCCGGCTGAAACGTCGATATATGCAATAATAACCGAACTTCTCCCCTTTTCAATATCTTACTCAGTATTTTAACGAGAAACAAATGGATTATTGAAAATGAAGTATTTAAGGTTGTTATCTAATCAATTATGTGTTTGCATTATTTTTACTGTATATTTAATGAATTAATACCAATAAACTGAAAATTTACAAAAACGTGGAAAAACGGCAAAATATTGCCTAATTCGATGATATTTAGTTTAAATCACATAAAGGAAAAGGGGATTGATAAACGTCAAAATATTGCTAAATTCGACGATTTTTAGTACAAAACAAATTGCAAGAAACTTGCTTAAAAATGCAAACTTTGCGAAATTCTGAGATATGAAGGCCAAATCACATATCGTGAGAAAGCATGAAGTAGAATCGAAATATTGGAAAAACGAATATATTTACGTAAAATCACACTGTATGAAAAACGTGAAAAAACTCACTATTTTACCATATTTGAGGATTTTAACTTCAAATCATAGAGCGAGGTTTTGTATTATTTAGATCCAAGAAAAGACATATGACAATGCGAAACACATTTTATCATTCCAATACAAATGATATAAATCAATGTGTTTTCATTAGAATTAACTAAAATGTTCCTGATTTTCCGTTTATATTACCGATGGAAGATGTACACGTAAAACCGCTCTAATCCAGCTGAAACGTCGATATATGCAATAAAAAGAGAACTTCTCCCCTTTTCAATATCTTAGTCTGTATTTTAACGAGAAACAAATAGTTGATTGAAAATAAAGTATTTAGGGGTAATATCTAATCAATTATGTGTTTGCATCATTTTTATCGTATATTTAATGTAATAATAACAATAAACTGAAAATTCACCAAAACGTGGAAAAACAGCAAAATATTGCCTAATTCGATGATATTTTGTTTAAATCACATAAAGGAAAAGGGGATGATAAACGTGAAAATATTGCTAAATTCAATGATTTTTCGTAAGACACAAAATGCAAGAAAACTTGCTTAAAATGCAATATTATGCGAAATTCTGAGATTTGAAGGCCAAATCACATATCGTGATACTACATGAAATAGTATCGAGATATTGGTAAAAATGAATATATTTACGTAATATCAAACTACATGAAAAACGTGAAAAAAGTCACTCTTATACCAAATTTGAGGATTTTAACTTCGAATCATGGAGCGAGGTTTCGTATTATTTAGATCCAAGAAAGGACATATGACAATGTTGTTTCCAATACAAATGATAAAAATCTATGTGTTTTCATTAGAATTAACTAATATGTTCCTGATTTTCCGTTAATATTACCGATGGAAGATGTACACGTAAAACCGCTCTATTCCGGCAGAAACGTCGATATATGCAATAATAACCGAACTTCTCCCCTTTTCAATATCTTACTCAGTATTTTAACGAGAAACAAATGGATTATTGAAAATGAAGTATTTAAGGTTGTTATCTAATCAATTATGTGTTTGCATTATTTTTATCGTATATTTAATGAATTAATACCAATAAACTGAAAATTTACAAAAACGTGGAAAAACGGCAAAATATTGCCTAATTCGATGATATTTAGTTTAAATCACATAAAGGAAAAGGGGATTGATAAACGTCAAAATATTGCTAAATTCGACGATTTTTAGTACAAAACAAATTGCAAGAAACTTGCTTAAAAATGCAAACTTTGCGAAATTCTGAGATATGAAGGCCAAATCAAATATCGTGAGAAAGCATGAAGTAGAATCGAAATATTGGTAAAAACGAATATATTTACGTAAAATCACACTACATGAAAAACGTGAAAAAAGTCACTATTTTACCATATTTGAGGATTTTAACTTCAAATCATAGAGCGAGGTTTTGTATTATTTAGATCCAAGAAAAGACATATGACAATGCGAAACACATTTTATCATTCCAATACAAATGATATAAATCAATGTGTTTTCATTAGAATTAAATAAAATGTTCCTGATTTTCCGTTTATATTACCGATGGAAGATGTACACGTAAAACCGCTCTAATCCAGCTGAAACGTCGATATATGCAATAAAAAGAGAACTTCTCCCCTTTTCAATATCTTAGTCTGTATTTTAACGAGAAACAAATAGTTGATTGAAAATAAAGTATTTAAGGGTAATATCTAATCAATTATGTGTTTGCATCATTTTTATCGTATATTTAATGTAATAATAACAATAAACTGAAAATTCACCAAAACGTGGAAAAACAGCAAAATATTGCCTAATTCGATGATATTTTGTTTAAATCACATAAAGGAAAAGGGGATGATAAACGTGAAAATATTGCTAAATTCAATGATTTTTCGTAAGACACAAAATGCAAGAAAACTTGCTTAAAATGCAATATTATGCGAAATTCTGAGATTTGAAGGCCAAATCACATATCGTGATACTACATGAAATAATATCGAGATATTGGTAAAAATGAATATATTTACGTAATATCAAACTACATGAAAAACGTGAAAAAAGTCACTCTTATACCAAATTTGAGGATTTTAACTTCGAATCATGGAGCGAGGTTTCGTATTATTTAGATCCAAGAAAAGACATATGACAATGTTGTTGCCAATACAAATGATAAAAATCAATGTGTTTTCATTAGAATTAACTAATATGTTCCTGATTTTCCGTTTATATTACCGATGGAAGATGTACACGTAAAACCGCTCTATTCCGGCTGAAACGTCGATATATGTAATAAAAACCGAACTTCTCCCCTTTTCAATATCTTACTCAGTATTTTAACTAGAAACAAATGGATTATTGAAAATGAAGTATTTAAGGTTGTTATCTAATCAATTATGTGTTTGTATTATTTTTATCATATATTTAATGAATTAATACCAATAAACTGAAAATATACAAAAACGTGGAAAAACGGCAAAATATTGCCTAATTCGATGATATTTTGTTTAAATCACATAAAGGAAAAGGGGATTGATAAACGTCAAAATATTGCTAAATTCGACGATTTTTAGTACAAAACAAATTGCAAGAAACTTGCTTAAAAATGCAAACTTTGCGAAATTCTGAGATATGAAGGCCAAATCACATATCGTGAGAAAACATGAAGTAGAATCGAAATATTGGTAAAAACGAATATATTTACGTAAAATCACACTACATGAAAAACGTGAAAAAAGTCACTATTTTACCATATTTGAGGATTTTAACTTCAAATCATAGAGCGAGGTTTCGTATTATTTAGATCCAAAAAAAGACATATGACAATGCGAAACACATTTTATCATTCCAATACAAATGATAAAAATCAATGTGTTTTCATTAGAATTAACTAAAATGTTCCTGATTTTCCGTTTATATTACCGATGGAAGATGTACACGTAAAACCGCTCTAATCCAGCTGAAACGTCGATATATGCAATGAAAACGAAAGTTCTTCCCTTTTTAATATCTTAGTCTGTATTTTAACGAGAAACAAATAGTTCATTGAAATTAAAGTATTTAAGGGTAATATCTAATCAATTATGTGTTTGCATCATTTTTATCCTATATTTAATGTATTAATAACAATAAACTGAAAATTCACAAAAACGTGGAAAAACAGCAAAATATTGCCTAATTCGATGATATTTTGTTTAAATCACATAAAAGAAAAGGGGATGATAAACGTGAAAATATTGCTAAATTCGATGATTTTCGTACGACACAAAATGCTAGAAAACTTGCTTAAAATGCGATATTATGCGAAATTCTGAGATTTGAAGGCCAAATCACATATCGTGATTTGAAATACTACATGAAATAGTATCGAGATATTGGTAAAAATGAATATATTTTCGTAATATCAAACTACATGAAAAACGTGAAAAAAGTCACTCTTATACCAAATTTGAGGATTTTAACTTCGAATCATGGAGCGAGGTTTCGTATTATTTAGATCCAAGAAAGGACATATGACAATGTTGTTTCCAATACAAATGATAAAAATCTATGTGTTTTCATTAGAATTAACGAATATGTTCCGGATTTTCCGTTAATATTACCGATGGAAGATGTACACGTAAAACCGCTCTATTCCGGCTGAAACGTCGATATATGCAATAATAACCGAACTTCTCCCCTTTTCAATATCTTACTCAGAATTTTAACGAGAAACAAATGGATTATTGAAAATGAAGTATTTAAGGTTGTTATCTAATCAATTATGTGTTTGCATTATTTTTACTGTATATTTAATGAATTAATACCAATAAACTGAAAATTTACAAAAACGTGGAAAAACGGCAAAATATTGCCTAATTCGATGATATTTAGTTTAAATCACATAAAGGAAAAGGGGATTGATAAACGTCAAAATATTGCTAAATTCGACGATTTTTAGTACAAAACAAATTGCAAGAAACTTGCTTAAAAATGCAAACTTTGCGAAATTCTGAGATATGAAGGCCAAATCACATATCGTGAGAAAGCATGAAGTAGAATCGAAATTTTGGAAAAACGAATATATTTACGTAAAATCACACTATATGAAAAACGTGAAAAAGTCACTATTTTACCATATTTGAGGATTTTAACTTCAAATCATAGAGCGAGGTTTTGTATTATTTAGATCCAAGAAAAGACATATGACAATGCGAAACACATTTTATCATTCCAATACAAATGATATAAATCAATGTGTTTTCATTAGAATTAACTAAAATGTTCCTGATTTTCCGTTTATATTACCGATGGAAGATGTACACGTAAAACCGCTCTAATCCAGCTGAAACGTTGATATATGCAATAAAAAGAGAACTTCTCCCCTTTTCAATATCTTAGTCTGTATTTTAACTAGAAACAAATGGATTATTGAAAATGAAGTATTTAAGGTTGTTATCTAATCAATTATGTGTTTGCATTATTTTTATCGTATATTTAATGAATTAATACCAATAAACTGAAAATATACAAAAACGTGGAAAAACGGCAAAATATTGCCTAATTCGATGATATTTTGTTTAAATCACATAAAGGAAAAGGGGATTGATAAACGTCAAAATATTGCTAAATTCGACGATTTTTAGTACAAAACAAATTGCAAGAAACTTGCTTAAAAATGCAAACTTTGCGAAATTCTGAGATATGAAGGCCAAATCACATATCGTGAGAAAACATGAAGTAGAATCGAAATATTGGTAAAAACGAATATATTTACGTAAAATCACACTACATGAAAAACGTGAAAAAAGTCACTATTTTACCATATTTGAGGATTTTAACTTCAAATCATAGAGCGAGGTTTCGTATTATTTAGATCCAAAAAAAGACATATGACAATGCGAAACACATTTTATCATTCCAATACAAATGATAAAAATCAATGTGTTTTCATTAGAATTAACTAAAATGTTCCTGATTTTCCGTTTATATTACCGATGGAAGATGTACACGTAAAACCGCTCTAATCCAGCTGAAACGTCGATATATGCAATGAAACCGAAAGTTCTTCCCTTTTTAATATCTTAGTCTGTATTTTAACGAGAAACAAATAGTTCATTGAAATTAAAGTATTTAAGGGTAATATCTAATCAATTATGTGTTTGCATCATTTTTATCCTATATTTAATGTATTAATAACAATAAACTGAAAATTCACAAAAACGTGGAAAAACCGCAAAATATTGCCTAATTCGATGATATTTTGTTTAAATCACATAAAGGAAAAGGGGATGATAAACGTGAAAATATTGCTAAATTCGATGATTTTCGTACGACACAAAATGCTAGAAAACTTGCTTAAAATGCGATATTATGCAAAATTTTGAGATTTGAAGGCCAAATCACATATCGTGATTTGAAATACTACATGAAATAGTATCGAGATATTGGTAAAAATGAATATATTTTCGTAATATCACACTACATGAAAAACGTGAAAAAAGTCACTCTTATACCAAATTTGAGGATTTTGACTTCGAATCATGGAGCGAGGCTTCGTATTATTTAGATCCAAGAAAGGACATATGACAATGTTGTTTCCAATACAAATGATAAAAATCTATGTGTTTTCATTAGAATTAACTAATATGTTCCTGATTTTCCGTTAATATTACCGATGGAAGATGTACACGTAAAACCGCTCTATTCCGGCTGAAACGTCGATATATGCAATAATAACCGAACTTCTCCCCTTTTCAATATCTTACTCAGTATTTTAACGAGAAACAAATGGATTATTGAAAATGAAGTATTTAAGGTTGTTATCTAATCAATTATGTGTTTGCATTATTTTTACTGTATATTTAATGAATTAATACCAATAAACTGAAAATTTACAAAAACGTGGAAAAACGGCAAAATATTGCCTAATTCGATGATATTTAGCTTAAATCACATAAAGGAAAAGGGGATTGATAAACGTCAAAATATTGTTAAATTCGACGATTTTTAGTACAAAACAAATTGCAAGAAACTTGCTTAAAAATGCAAACTTTGCGAAATTCTGAGATATGAAGGCCAAATCACATATCGTGAGAAAGCATGAAGTAGAATCGAAATATTGGAAAAACGATTATATTTACGTAAAATCACACTATATGAAAAACGTGAAAAAAGTCACTATTTTACCATATTTGAGGATTTTAACTTCAAATCATAGAGCGAGGTTTTGTATTATTTAGATCCAAGAAAAGACATATGACAATGCGAAACACATTTTATCATTCCAATACAAATGATATAAATCAATGTGTTTTCATTAGAATTAACTAAAATGTTCCTGATTTTCCGTTTATATTACCGATGGAAGATGTACACGTAAAACCGCTCTAATCCAGCTGAAACGTCGATATATGCAATAAAAAGAGAACTTCTCCCCTTTTCAATATCTTAGTCTGTATTTTAACGAGAAACAAATAGTTGATTGAAAATAAAGTATTTAGGGGTAATATCTAATCAATTATGTGTTTGCATCATTTTTATCGTATATTTAATGTAATAATAACAATAAACTGAAAATTCACCAAAACGTGGAAAAACAGCAAAATATTGCCTAATTCGATGATATTTTGTTTAAATCACATAAAGGAAAAGGGGATGATAAACGTGAAAATATTGCTAAATTCAATGATTTTTCGTAAGACACAAAATGCAAGAAAACTTGCTTAAAATGCAATATTATGCGAAATTCTGAGATTTGAAGGCCAAATCACATATCGTGATACTACATGAAATAGTATCGAGATATTGGTAAAAATGAATATATTTACGTAATATCAAACTACATGAAAAACGTGAAAAAAGTCACTCTTATACCAAATTTGAGGATTTTAACTTCGAATCATGGAGCGAGGTTTCGTATTATTTAGATCCAAGAAAGGACATATGACAATGTTGTTTCCAATACAAATGATAAAAATCTATGTGTTTTCATTAGAATTAACTAATATGTTCCTGATTTTCCGTTAATATTACCGATGGAAGATGTACACGTAAAACCGCTCTATTCCGGCAGAAACGTCGATATATGCAATAATAACCGAACTTCTCCCCTTTTCAATATCTTACTCAGTATTTTAACGAGAAACAAATGGATTATTGAAAATGAAGTATTTAAGGTTGTTATCTAATCAATTATGTGTTTGCATTATTTTTATCGTATATTTAATGAATTAATACCAATAAACTGAAAATTTACAAAAACGTGGAAAAACGGCAAAATATTGCCTAATTCGATGATATTTAGTTTAAATCACATAAAGGAAAAGGGGATTGATAAACGTCAAAATATTGCTAAATTCGACGATTTTTAGTACAAAACAAATTGCAAGAAACTTGCTTAAAAATGCAAACTTTGCGAAATTCTGAGATATGAAGGCCAAATCAAATATCGTGAGAAAGCATGAAGTAGAATCGAAATATTGGTAAAAACGAATATATTTACGTAAAATCACACTACATGAAAAACGTGAAAAAAGTCACTATTTTACCATATTTGAGGATTTTAACTTCAAATCATAGAGCGAGGTTTTGTATTATTTAGATCCAAGAAAAGACATATGACAATGCGAAACACATTTTATCATTCCAATACAAATGATATAAATCAATGTGTTTTCATTAGAATTAAATAAAATGTTCCTGATTTTCCGTTTATATTACCGATGGAAGATGTACACGTAAAACCGCTCTAATCCAGCTGAAACGTCGATATATGCAATAAAAAGAGAACTTCTCCCCTTTTCAATATCTTAGTCTGTATTTTAACGAGAAACAAATAGTTGATTGAAAATAAAGTATTTAAGGGTAATATCTAATCAATTATGTGTTTGCATCATTTTTATCGTATATTTAATGTAATAATAACAATAAACTGAAAATTCACCAAAACGTGGAAAAAACAGCAAAATATTGCCTAATTCGATGATATTTTGTTTAAATCACATAAAGGAAAAGGGGATGATAAACGTGAAAATATTGCTAAATTCAATGATTTTTCGTAAGACACAAAATGCAAGAAAACTTGCTTAAAATGCAATATTATGCGAAATTCTGAGATTTGAAGGCCAAATCACATATCGTGATACTACATGAAATAATATCGAGATATTGGTAAAAATGAATATATTTACGTAATATCAAACTACATGAAAAACGTGAAAAAAGTCACTATTATACCAAATTTGAGGATTTTAACTTCGAATCATGGAGCGAGGTTTCGTATTATTTAGATCCAAGAAAAGACATATGACAATGTTGTTGCCAATACAAATGATAAAAATCAATGTGTTTTCATTAGAATTAACTAATATGTTCCTGATTTTCCGTTTATATTACCGATGGAAGATGTACACGTAAAACCGCTCTATTCCGGCTGAAACGTCGATATATGTAATAAAAACCGAACTTCTCCCCTTTTCAATATCTTACTCAGTATTTTAACTAGAAACAAATGGATTATTGAAAATGAAGTATTTAAGGTTGTTATCTAATCAATTATGTGTTTGTATTATTTTTATCATATATTTAATGAATTAATACCAATAAACTGAAAATATACAAAAACGTGGAAAAACGGCAAAATATTGCCTAATTCGATGATATTTTGTTTAAATCACATAAAGGAAAAGGGGATTGATAAACGTCAAAATATTGCTAAATTCGACGATTTTTAGTACAAAACAAATTGCAAGAAACTTGCTTAAAAATGCAAACTTTGCGAAATTCTGAGATATGAAGGCCAAATCACATATCGTGAGAAAACATGAAGTAGAATCGAAATATTGGTAAAAACGAATATATTTACGTAAAATCACACTACATGAAAAACGTGAAAAAAGTCACTATTTTACCATATTTGAGGATTTTAACTTCAAATCATAGAGCGAGGTTTCGTATTATTTAGATCCAAAAAAAGACATATGACAATGCGAAACACATTTTATCATTCCAATACAAATGATAAAAATCAATGTGTTTTCATTAGAATTAACTAAAATGTTCCTGATTTTCCGTTTATATTACCGATGGAAGATGTACACGTAAAACCGCTCTAATCCAGCTGAAACGTCGATATATGCAATAAAAAGAGAACTTCTCCCCTTTTCAATATCTTAGTCTGTATTTTAACGAGAAACAAATAGTTCATTGAAATTAAAGTATTTAAGGGTAATATCTAATCAATTATGTGTTTGCATCATTTTTATCCTATATTTAATGTATTAATAACAATAAACTGAAAATTCACAAAAACGTGGAAAAACAGCAAAATATTGCCTAATTCGATGATATTTTGTTTAAATCACATAAAAGAAAAGGGGATGATAAACGTGAAAATATTGCTAAATTCGATGATTTTCGTACGACACAAAATGCTAGAAAACTTGCTTAAAATGCGATATTATGCGAAATTCTGAGATTTGAAGGCCAAATCACATATCGTGATTTGAAATACTACATGAAATAGTATCGAGATATTGGTAAAAATGAATATATTTTCGTAATATCAAACTACATGAAAAACGTGAAAAAAGTCACTCTTATACCAAATTTGAGGATTTTAACTTCGAATCATGGAGCGAGGTTTCGTATTATTTAGATCCAAGAAAGGACATATGACAATGTTGTTTCCAATACAAATGATAAAAATCTATGTGTTTTCATTAGAATTAACGAATATGTTCCGGATTTTCCGTTAATATTACCGATGGAAGATGTACACGTAAAACCGCTCTATTCCGGCTGAAACGTCGATATATGCAATAATAACCGAACTTCTCCCCTTTTCAATATCTTACTCAGTATTTTAACGAGAAACAAATGGATTATTGAAAATGAAGTATTTAAGGTTGTTATCTAATCAATTATGTGTTTGCATTATTTTTACTGTATATTTAATGAATTAATACCAATAAACTGAAAATTTACAAAAACGTGGAAAAACGGCAAAATATTGCCTAATTCGATGATATTTAGTTTAAATCACATAAAGGAAAAGGGGATTGATAAACGTCAAAATATTGCTAAATTCGACGATTTTTAGTACAAAACAAATTGCAAGAAACTTGCTTAAAAATGCAAACTTTGCGAAATTCTGAGATATGAAGGCCAAATCACATATCGTGAGAAAGCATGAAGTAGAATCGAAATTTTGGAAAAACGAATATATTTACGTAAAATCACACTATATGAAAAACGTGAAAAAGTCACTATTTTACCATATTTGAGGATTTTAACTTCAAATCATAGAGCGAGGTTTTGTATTATTTAGATCCAAGAAAAGACATATGACAATGCGAAACACATTTTATCATTCCAATACAAATGATATAAATCAATGTGTTTTCATTAGAATTAACTAAAATGTTCCTGATTTTCCGTTTATATTACCGATGGAAGATGTACACGTAAAACCGCTCTAATCCAGCTGAAACGTTGATATATGCAATAAAAAGAGAACTTCTCCCCTTTTCAATATCTTAGTCTGTATTTTAACTAGAAACAAATGGATTATTGAAAATGAAGTATTTAAGGTTGTTATCTAATCAATTATGTGTTTGCATTATTTTTATCGTATATTTAATGAATTAATACCAATAAACTGAAAATATACAAAAACGTGGAAAAACGGCAAAATATTGCCTAATTCGATGATATTTTGTTTAAATCACATAAAGGAAAAGGGGATTGATAAACGTCAAAATATTGCTAAATTCGACGATTTTTAGTACAAAACAAATTGCAAGAAACTTGCTTAAAAATGCAAACTTTGCGAAATTCTGAGATATGAAGGCCAAATCACATATCGTGAGAAAACATGAAGTAGAATCGAAATATTGGTAAAAACGAATATATTTACGTAAAATCACACTACATGAAAAACGTGAAAAAAGTCACTATTTTACCATATTTGAGGATTTTAACTTCAAATCATAGAGCGAGGTTTCGTATTATTTAGATCCAAAAAAAGACATATGACAATGCGAAACACATTTTATCATTCCAATACAAATGATAAAAATCAATGTGTTTTCATTAGAATTAACTAAAATGTTCCTGATTTTCCGTTTATATTACCGATGGAAGATGTACACGTAAAACCGCTCTAATCCAGCTGAAACGTCGATATATGCAATGAAACCGAAAGTTCTTCCCTTTTTAATATCTTAGTCTGTATTTTAACGAGAAACAAATAGTTCATTGAAATTAAAGTATTTAAGGGTAATATCTAATCAATTATGTGTTTGCATCATTTTTATCCTATATTTAATGTATTAATAACAATAAACTGAAAATTCACAAAAACGTGGAAAAACCGCAAAATATTGCCTAATTCGATGATATTTTGTTTAAATCACATAAAGGAAAAGGGGATGATAAACGTGAAAATATTGCTAAATTCGATGATTTTCGTACGACACAAAATGCTAGAAAACTTGCTTAAAATGCGATATTATGCAAAATTTTGAGATTTGAAGGCCAAATCACATATCGTGATTTGAAATACTACATGAAATAGTATCGAGATATTGGTAAAAATGAATATATTTTCGTAATATCACACTACATGAAAAACGTGAAAAAAGTCACTCTTATACCAAATTTGAGGATTTTGACTTCGAATCATGGAGCGAGGCTTCGTATTATTTAGATCCAAGAAAGGACATATGACAATGTTGTTTCCAATACAAATGATAAAAATCTATGTGTTTTCATTAGAATTAACTAATATGTTCCTGATTTTCCGTTAATATTACCGATGGAAGATGTACACGTAAAACCGCTCTATTCCGGCTGAAACGTCGATATATGCAATAATAACCGAACTTCTCCCCTTTTCAATATCTTACTCAGTATTTTAACGAGAAACAAATGGATTATTGAAAATGAAGTATTTAAGGTTGTTATCTAATCAATTATGTGTTTGCATTATTTTTACTGTATATTTAATGAATTAATACCAATAAACTGAAAATTTACAAAAACGTGGAAAAACGGCAAAATATTGCCTAATTCGATGATATTTAGCTTAAATCACATAAAGGAAAAGGGGATTGATAAACGTCAAAATATTGTTAAATTCGACGATTTTTAGTACAAAACAAATTGCAAGAAACTTGCTTAAAAATGCAAACTTTGCGAAATTCTGAGATATGAAGGCCAAATCACATATCGTGAGAAAGCATGAAGTAGAATCGAAATATTGGAAAAACGATTATATTTACGTAAAATCACACTATATGAAAAACGTGAAAAAAGTCACTATTTTACCATATTTGAGGATTTTAACTTCAAATCATAGAGCGAGGTTTTGTATTATTTAGATCCAAGAAAAGACATATGACAATGCGAAACACATTTTATCATTCCAATACAAATGATATAAATCAATGTGTTTTCATTAGAATTAACTAAAATGTTCCTGATTTTCCGTTTATATTACCGATGGAAGATGTACACGTAAAACCGCTCTAATCCAGCTGAAACGTCGATATATGCAATAAAAAGAGAACTTCTCCCCTTTTCAATATCTTAGTCTGTATTTTAACGAGAAACAAATAGTTGATTGAAAATAAAGTATTTAGGGGTAATATCTAATCAATTATGTGTTTGCATCATTTTTATCGTATATTTAATGTAATAATAACAATAAACTGAAAATTCACCAAAACGTGGAAAAACAGCAAAATATTGCCTAATTCGATGATATTTTGTTTAAATCACATAAAGGAAAAGGGGATGATAAACGTGAAAATATTGCTAAATTCAATGATTTTTCGTAAGACACAAAATGCAAGAAAACTTGCTTAAAATGCAATATTATGCGAAATTCTGAGATTTGAAGGCCAAATCACATATCGTGATACTACATGAAATAGTATCGAGATATTGGTAAAAATGAATATATTTACGTAATATCAAACTACATGAAAAACGTGAAAAAAGTCACTCTTATACCAAATTTGAGGATTTTAACTTCGAATCATGGAGCGAGGTTTCGTATTATTTAGATCCAAGAAAGGACATATGACAATGTTGTTTCCAATACAAATGATAAAAATCTATGTGTTTTCATTAGAATTAACTAATATGTTCCTGATTTTCCGTTAATATTACCGATGGAAGATGTACACGTAAAACCGCTCTATTCCGGCAGAAACGTCGATATATGCAATAATAACCGAACTTCTCCCCTTTTCAATATCTTACTCAGTATTTTAACGAGAAACAAATGGATTATTGAAAATGAAGTATTTAAGGTTGTTATCTAATCAATTATGTGTTTGCATTATTTTTATCGTATATTTAATGAATTAATACCAATAAACTGAAAATTTACAAAAACGTGGAAAAACGGCAAAATATTGCCTAATTCGATGATATTTAGTTTAAATCACATAAAGGAAAAGGGGATTGATAAACGTCAAAATATTGCTAAATTCGACGATTTTTAGTACAAAACAAATTGCAAGAAACTTGCTTAAAAATGCAAACTTTGCGAAATTCTGAGATATGAAGGCCAAATCAAATATCGTGAGAAAGCATGAAGTAGAATCGAAATATTGGTAAAAACGAATATATTTACGTAAAATCACACTACATGAAAAACGTGAAAAAAGTCACTATTTTACCATATTTGAGGATTTTAACTTCAAATCATAGAGCGAGGTTTTGTATTATTTAGATCCAAGAAAAGACATATGACAATGCGAAACACATTTTATCATTCCAATACAAATGATATAAATCAATGTGTTTTCATTAGAATTAAATAAAATGTTCCTGATTTTCCGTTTATATTACCGATGGAAGATGTACACGTAAAACCGCTCTAATCCAGCTGAAACGTCGATATATGCAATAAAAAGAGAACTTCTCCCCTTTTCAATATCTTAGTCTGTATTTTAACGAGAAACAAATAGTTGATTGAAAATAAAGTATTTAAGGGTAATATCTAATCAATTATGTGTTTGCATCATTTTTATCGTATATTTAATGTAATAATAACAATAAACTGAAAATTCACCAAAACGTGGAAAAAACAGCAAAATATTGCCTAATTCGATGATATTTTGTTTAAATCACATAAAGGAAAAGGGGATGATAAACGTGAAAATATTGCTAAATTCAATGATTTTTCGTAAGACACAAAATGCAAGAAAACTTGCTTAAAATGCAATATTATGCGAAATTCTGAGATTTGAAGGCCAAATCACATATCGTGATACTACATGAAATAATATCGAGATATTGGTAAAAATGAATATATTTACGTAATATCAAACTACATGAAAAACGTGAAAAAAGTCACTATTATACCAAATTTGAGGATTTTAACTTCGAATCATGGAGCGAGGTTTCGTATTATTTAGATCCAAGAAAAGACATATGACAATGTTGTTGCCAATACAAATGATAAAAATCAATGTGTTTTCATTAGAATTAACTAATATGTTCCTGATTTTCCGTTTATATTACCGATGGAAGATGTACACGTAAAACCGCTCTATTCCGGCTGAAACGTCGATATATGTAATAAAAACCGAACTTCTCCCCTTTTCAATATCTTACTCAGTATTTTAACTAGAAACAAATGGATTATTGAAAATGAAGTATTTAAGGTTGTTATCTAATCAATTATGTGTTTGCATTATTTTTATCGTATATTTAATGAATTAATACCAATAAACTGAAAATATACAAAAACGTGGAAAAACGGCAAAATATTGCCTAATTCGATGATATTTTGTTTAAATCACATAAAGGAAAAGGGGATTCATAAACGTCAAAATATTGCTAAATTCGACGATTTTTAGTACAAAACAAATTGCAAGAAACTTGCTTAAAAATGCAAACTTTGCGAAATTCTGAGATATGAAGGCCAAATCACATATCGTGAAAAAACATGAAGTAGAATCGAAATATTGGTAAAAACGAATATATTTACGTAA